>NW_006491906.1:0-1102 GCF_000325575.1 Pteropus alecto | reverse complement strand
CTGAAACTAATACAATATTGTATGTCAACTATAATAAAAAACAAATTTAAAAAAATCGAGGATAGAATAAGGTATCAAGAATTGATATTGAAATGATTCAAAAATAATTTACACAACACAATGTGTATGGGTTTGGAAAACAAGAGGATGTGAAATTTTCTAGGGCAATAGAATTGACCAAGATTAACACTTATTTAGATCGGAAGTCTAAACTGAATAATATCCCTGCATTATAAAAGAGGCCCTCACAAATAAGGTTATGTGAGCAAGTGGTTTAACAGGGGTATCCTATAGTGATTTTGAATGTCAGATAAACCAAATCTTACACAATTCAAGAACATCAAAATGAAAACACTACTTCCAAATAAAGTTTGGAACTCAAATGAACATTGATACCGAAACCTTCCAAATGTTGTACCAGACAGAATGTTACAAAAAATAAATAAATAAATCATGCCCACTTACACGTATCTCTGCCTACAAATATGTAAGATAAAATACAAATACCAACGTGCCATATACGTAATTGCCAAGTATAGTTTATGTCTGAAATTCAGGAATCATTTGATATTAGGAAATACATTTATATAGTGAATCATTTTTATAGGGTGAAAAGAAGTCACATGAGTGTGTTCATAGGTACAAAAATATATTTTGTAGAATTTAATGTGCATTAATATTAAATTAAACTGATCAAATATTAAGAATTGATGGATTTTTTTTTAACCGAGGTATAATTGACATGGCATTAGTCCAGGTGTACAACATAATGATGCAATATTTGTATGTATTTTGAAATAATCACAATAAGTCTAGTTAACGTACATCACCATACATAGTTACAAAAATTGTTTATATTGTGATGAGAACTTTTAAGAACTTCTCTTTCAACAACTTTCAAATACACAATACAGTATTGTTAATGATAGTCACCACACCATACATTACAGACCCAGGACTCACTAATTTTCCAGCTGAAAGTTTGTACCTTTCGACCCCATTCACGCCTTTTACCCAACCCCCCACTCTGACAACTGCCAGTCTGTTCTCTGTATCAATGAGCTCTGGGGTATTTGTTGTTGTTGTTGTTGTTGTTGTTGTT
>NW_006491905.1:0-1102 GCF_000325575.1 Pteropus alecto | reverse complement strand
ATGATGACACACTGGTCAAGGGACTCAACAATGTCAGAAATTAGCATTCATTTGCCTGATGGAATTTTTCTGTTCACTGAGTCGTAGGCTGCCACTGACTTCTCATTGCTTCCCCCCCACCCCCGCCTTCCCATTTGGCATTCCAAAAGGTACTGCAGGTATCCTAGGAACCTTGTCATCCATACGAGGTAGATCTACCCTGACATTAGTAAATTCAGAAGATACTTCTGGCCAAGTTCGATCTCTATATAGACAGAAGGAGGTATGTCCATTGTGCTGTGGTTCAAGGGTGAAAAAATTACCTGATTAAACTGATTACCTGCCAGGATACCTCAGTTCTGTTCTAGGAATTAAGACTTTGTAGTCTCCCCGCCGCCCCCCCCCCAAAAAAAAACTTAACTTAAAATACATTATTTTAGAGGAGTAATAAATTTAGCCAGCGGTAGCCATAAATACATGTGGGTGAGTGAATTAATGATATTTATTGAGCCGCCACCATTTTTAGGCAAAACTGAATACCCATTTTGTATCTGGCACTGTTCTTGGCATATTTAAATATATAATAAATTAATCTCAACAGCAACTCTGTGCAGTTTAGAGGCAAATGAATAGAGTCTTCCTTTCGCATTCTTATTCACTCAACATATATCGACTGCTTATTTTGGCATAGCGCCAAGCCCTGGATAATATAACTGTGAATAAGATGTTTATCTCTCCTGTCTCCTTGGAGTTGAGAGTTAGTGAGAGAAAATGAATTTTAAACAAGATAATTACCAAGTGTGATAAGTGCACTTATGAGGGAAGTGCAAAAAGTTGAGAGATCACACACAGGGGCAGCAAACACAGATTTAGGGACTAAGGGAAGAACTCCTTGGGGAGGGATCATCAAAGTAAGAGTAAGGCAGGAAAGGGGGCAGTAGGAAGAGTGATCCTGATGAGGGCACAGCACAGGAAGTCTTAGAGATGCAAGGCAATTGCAAATGATTCTTCATAGTAAAATGCAGGGAAGAAAGAAAGAATGACATGTTTAGTATCACAGGGCCTGTATGTAGCAGAGCTAGAGCATGAGCTCAGTATTCTAGGTTCAATAGCCTGCTCTTAT
>NW_006491904.1:0-1103 GCF_000325575.1 Pteropus alecto | reverse complement strand
AAAGAAAAAGGAAATAGCAACATATTTGGGTCAGGATCCCTGTGCTAAAAATGACAACCTGGGGACAGTCAGAGAAATCTGAATAGGGTCTGAAGTAATGTGTTTTAATGTTCTGAGTCTGAAGGTCATATTGTGGTTATGGGGGAGAATGTCCTCATTTGTGGAAAATACACACTAAAGTATTCAGTCGTGCTCTTCAGGATGTCAGCACCTATTTTTCAAATGGTTCCGAATACAAGGTTTTTGCAGAGCTTTTGCAACTTTTCTTTAACATGGGAGTGTTTTAAAGTAGCAAACTGACTGATGAGTTCGAAAAACTTAATTTGACTTAGGACTTAACCTGGCAAGATTTATAAATTTTGTTATCCCTATGCTGTACTACAGAAGAAAAACAAAGACTTATCGAAGAAGCTAGGGGTCATGCTGACAGCGGTGCTGCCCACCGTGAGGGCCGCGATGTCCACCCAACGGGAGGGAATGCGGTCCCAGACCAGGACTCTCCAACCAATTACCAGAGGGGGGCTTGGGGTGCAGAATGCAGAAACCACATAACATGCAGCACAGAGGGGATGAAAAACTGCATTATTGCGCCTGATAATTATGACAAAATCTGAGCAGCGGTCACCCAAGGGAAAGATGAAAATCCTGCCTTATGTCAAGGCCCTCTCCTAGAAGCCCTTAGAAAATATACCAACACAGAACCCACAACACCAGAGGGACAAATATTACCATTTTATCTCCAAGTCGGCCCCTGACATAAGGAGAAAATTACAAGAGTCTGCTCTAGGACCCCAGGCCCCTATGAACCCACTTTTAGACCTAGCCTTTACCGTCTATAATAATCGGGATAGGGTAGGGGGAGCGGAAAAGACTGAGTGAAACAGACAAAAGGCTCCTATGTTAGCCGCAGCTATGAGTCCCCCACCACCTCAAGGAACCCTCATTTTGGAATAAAACAACAAATCCTGACATGAAGGGACCATCAGCTTCCCTCACTCGTAAAGCTCTTGGCAGTAACCGCTGCAACCAGTGTGGGCTAGAAAGACATTGGAAAAAAACTGCGCACAACTGCAACAGCGAAGAAAACTCCTGGGCCTTGCCCC
>NW_006491903.1:0-1103 GCF_000325575.1 Pteropus alecto | reverse complement strand
AAAAAACAAGCATAAATGTATGTAAACAGTAGGATCACATTTATATAAAGTTTAAAAACAGACTAATTCACAATTTTTGAAATCAGTATAACCCTGAAGGGAGGAGTGATAATGATTGGAAGGGAAATTCCATGGTGTGGTTAATATTCTGTTTCTTGACTTGGGTGTTTTTTATATGACCTAGCTCAATTAGTAAAAATTCATTGGACTCTTCATATATGAATTGTATTATTTCCTGTATGTAATTCAATAAGAAGTTCAAGGATATATAAAATAAATGATAACCACAAGGAAACATATGGAGGTAAAATATCCTCAAATAAATTACAAACAAGAAGAGAATCATCCACATGCAGAATATGTTTGTAATAACATGTTCTTTGTACATATAATGTTATTGACTTTTAAATTATTTTACAAATAAAATCAGATTATAAAATATTTAGAATTATCTATAAACTCCTACAAATGGGCACATCAGCACATTTCTTGGAATAAAACTGTCCCTTTTCTGCCTTGAGGATTTTTGTGTTGTCACTTTCATTTTAATACAGAGTTTTAAGGCAGTACATCTAATGACCTAGAGTAGACTACCTAGACGGCTGTAGATATTGAGACAACATATATAAAACTGACTAATGACTAACTTTGCTACACATTTTTACTGCTTCTTAGTTTTCTATCTCTATAGATGTCAGAAAACTCTGAATATTTGTTAAAGATTTAACTACTGCATTACAATTATTCCAAACATTTAATGTTAATGTGTTATGTTGACTTTGTCTTCATAAAATTTCTCAAGTTCATTCATTTTTCACTATTCGGGTGACCATTTTTCTATCCCGGACCACTATCCAACTCCTGAATTAAAGCCATACCCTATTCTCCTGGATGTCAATTTTGGTATTTTCTAGTGCCTTATCAAGATATTTCAAAGATGCTCTGTAAAACGGTATATTTTCCATTTATTTTTTTTCCCACTGCTTACAACTCTTCATTGTCTCTGAAGTTTACTTAGAATGAAATGGAAACTTCTTAACAAGGCACATGAACACCTCCATCTATTTGGCTCCTGACTAGCAGCAAGCCTCACTTTTTTTTTT
>NW_006491902.1:0-1103 GCF_000325575.1 Pteropus alecto | reverse complement strand
GCCGGCGCTGGGGAGCGGCTACCGATACAGATGAAGCTTCTTCACTCGCTCGCCCGCCACTCACCTCTGGCTGTGCAGCCCGGTTCCTAGCAGGTCACAGACCGGTACCATTCTATGGCCTGGGGGTTGGGGACCCCTGCCTACCTCTCTAAATAAACTCTGCAGGATCCAGCCCACAGCTTTGCTGACCCCTCCCATCTCAGATGAGGTAAGCCTGCTGGTAGACCCTCCTATGTGTTGCAATGAGTTAATTGTCTAATGTCTGTCATTTGACTATCGTCCTTACAGGGACAAGGTTTGTGTCTTTCTTACTTAACAATGACTTTGTCTCATCATTAGTATTCAAGGAATGTTTGCTGCACGACTGAGTGAATTTAACAGCTATATTGTATCTGAGGAGCTTCCGCCACGTGTTTACGTTGTGTTTCCAGTTGGAACATAGATTTGTTTACAGTTATGTTTGGTATAGATTTTTCAGTGAGATTTTTTGATGTCCTTTGAAATCTAAATCTTAAATTCTCCTTATCTGCTGGCTTCAAATGTTCATGGAGAAGAAAAACAATATTTAGGACAAGAATGAATACAAATAATTGCATGCTGTGTCTGGAATTAGTTTCTTCATCACCTTTCAGCGGGGTCTTCTGCAGAAAGCATAGCAGGGGTCAAAGGCAGGGTGCCGGAAGACCCTAAAACAGGAGCCACAGGAGGTTTCCCAGTAAACTAGTTTGGAAACTGTGCTGTGAATTAACTCCATTTGGGGAAATCCGACATAGTACAAAATCCATGTGTCTATTCTGCTCAAGTAAACTCAGATAAACAAATATGAACACTATTTGTTTATATTGCAAGGATTAGGGTTTTTTAAACAGCATTCCGTGGTGTCTTGGAGGCAAGGCAAGAGATAATTTATGCATTAAAAGATTTCCAGTAATTTCTCAAGCATTAAAATAATCATACCATTTTCTCCCTATTGTACTGCTTATTAAAAATACAGATGCTTGGCCAAACTCTCGGAAATTATAAAATTATTATTTAGTTTAGTTTAGTTTAGTTTCCTGTATACAGTGCAGTGGTTAGACATTTATATAGTTTATGAAGCGATC
>NW_006491901.1:0-1101 GCF_000325575.1 Pteropus alecto | reverse complement strand
CTCATTGGAGAGTCTAGGTGTGCGGTTGGGAAATCCTGAAAGGCAGGTCTGGACTTTCTCCTCCCTGCCCTAACACCTGGCTCTCGCTGCACCACAGGCCTGGCCTCGCTTTAGTTGAACAGTGGCTTCTGCACTTGCTGGAGCTCACATCAGCATGACTCCCATTCACAGCCTCTGCATCAGGATATCGGCCTTATATTAACACTGTAGCCTCAGAAGCAAACTGCTTCCCTGGTGATGACAGGTTTATTGCATTGAAGGTGAAGGCTCTGAAAACTTCAATTAGGACCAGACAGAATTCTAACAAAAGCTCTACAACAGTTAGGCAGGAATATGAGTCATCAAAACTCAATATTATGAAAGTTTCACTAGGGATTTCTTTCTTCTCTGAATGAAAGTATAACAAAGGCCTATAAAATAAATGACAATAATCTGCAGCCTTTTTTTTCTTCGACTAATAGAATTGTTCAGATTGCCTCCCCACCCCCGGGCCTTAAAGCATGTATGTCATGAAAACTACCTTTCAAGGGTTAATGAGGTTTTATAGTTGCCTGTAGAGTTACAATATGGCTACCGTAAAGACATTTTTCAGCTGGGCATCACGCATGGCCAGTTAAGGGAGATTACTTTCTGGAGAAGCAAAGAGAAGCTGCTTTCTGGACCACTGCTTTGCCATCCCTGAGACACAGAATTCCATAGAGCAAAGCAAGCGAAAGAGAATACAGGCTATCATGGCAGCCCCCCAAACTTGCTACCCGAGCATTAAGTTACCAGGATTTAAGAGTGGTCAGGCCATTCCTGATAATGCTGATGCTGTGTGTGTATATTGGGCTTTTTGCCAAGAGAAAAGCTTGAAAAATGAGTGACCTGTCCCATCTAGTCAGGATTCTTGGTTTACAGCCTAGTAAACAAGAGTAGAACAACTGGGTCATGAAGGGGTTTGGTATAAGATTATTATAGGCAGTTTTGGAAGGGAATAAGTTTTCTGTTTCTTTCTCTTATTTATTTGACAAAACATTAGCCATACATTCACTTAAGTGCTGAAGAGCTAGAATAAGGAAAGCAACGTGAGGAGGCCAGTTAGAGCATGGAGTTGGTTCA
>NW_006491900.1:0-1102 GCF_000325575.1 Pteropus alecto | reverse complement strand
CTGCACCAGAAGGCAGTCTGAGGCCATAAAGCAGGTCTCGTCAAACTTTGCTGGGGTCTAAAGTCCACCCTGGCTGAAAATAGAGCACACCTCAGAGCCCAGCGTCAGACTGGCTTTCTTGGGACTTTTCACTTTTATCAAAATGGTGACCACATTTCTGGAACCAAAACAAGGAAGCATGAACTTTTAACTGATAAAGAAACCAGTTCCTGTTCATTGACCCTGTCACTTACCAGGCCCAGGGTGTGGATTAGATCACTTTGTCCTCACTACAGCCCTGAGAAGAAGCTGTTGCCTTTTTCTCACCTGACACATGACGGAACTGAGACTCAGATGTGGTGGGGCTGGAACTCAAACCCTCCCTGTCTAAGTTGGAACGGCCAGGCCATGATGGGTACACCATCTGGGGCGCAAAGTTGCCTGATAGGTCCTAAAACAGGAGAATTTCTGGGATTTCCATTATTTCTGAGGATAGTGGCACAAAAATATTGGAATTTTCAAATTTCTGACTTCTGAATTTTTAGGATGTTTGGAAGCCATTATCTCATAGTAGGGTGGCTAGGTGTTACGGTGAGGGGCCTACCCTCCTGAGACCTTTGGCATTCCAGGGCCCTGCAGCCTCCCATTCAGCACTGGGGGGTCTAGGACTGCTTCCAGGTGCCAGAACTATATATTTACATGTATAGTATAGTATATTAACATACTATAGTGCACAAATAAAATAAATTACATAGAATATAGTCATAATACTATAGATTTAGGGACATTTAACTTATATAAGTAAAAAGGGATTCCTTTAAATTTTGTAACAATCACAAACTTAGAGAAAAGTTAGATTTCAGAACAAAGAATTATTTTTTCCTGAACCATTGGAGAGTAAGTTGCCAAGCCGAGGTCCGATCACCTACAAATACTTTAGTGTGTAATTCTTAAAAATAAGGACATTTTCCTACAAAACCACAATGCAACCATCAAAATCAGGAAATTAAGTAGATCTATTCCTGACATCTAATTCTCAGACTCCATTCAAGTTTCACCAGTTGTCCCCAAAATGTCCTTTGCATCCAAAGGATCCCATTCAGAATTACAAGTTGCGTTATCT
>NW_006491899.1:0-1102 GCF_000325575.1 Pteropus alecto | reverse complement strand
CACACACACACACACACACACGGAACACAGATATGCAGTCACATAGAAACACAAGACACAAAGCAACACATACACACACAGAGAGAGATACAAAGATACACCCTAGACTATAAGATGTGTTCCCCCAAACCCTGCATGCATCACATATATCACAATATCCTCAGATCATCTTTCCAAACTATTTATAATTTTCCATTTCTCTCAGCCTTAATTTCACCATCTGTAAAATTAGGATGAAAATGCCACCCTACCAGAATTGTAATAGATTCTGAAATAGTTAAAACCTTTTGAATTGAAAGTGACAGAAATTCATATTGAATCTCTTAGGCATGCATGGGAATCTTTCTGTGGTGCAATGTATTTATTCCACGGCATGGATGGACAGGAATGGCTGAGCCTTAGGGCTATGTGTAACAATTAGATACTGCCAAGATTATCTTTTTTCTCTATCTCTCTGCATGTATGTCACATATCTGATTATCTGTAGTAGTAAAAGCTATTCTCAGAAAATAAAATGCAAGGTCTTACTATCCAATAGCAGTGCCCTTAGAATCCAGTAAGGTTTACATAAAATAAAAAGTAAGCATTGACAAATTCTCCTTTGCTACTTTCCTTTGCCCTTTGCAGGGGCTGCTCCAAACTCCAAGGTTGTCTTCACTAGGAAACCATTAGCAACCACTGCCATTCGTGATTTTTCCCTTATTTCAAACATTTAAATATAAATATAATAAGAGGGAAAAAGAAAAAAGGAGGTGGAGAATTTGGTTCATTGGAAATTATATGAAAATCCTCACAGAAAAAGGATTGAAGAGAGTATAATAAAGCATCTTAGGTCATTTCCTCTTTGAGAAGCAAGGAAAGACAAGGCAGCTGGAATTTTAAGGTGTTTGATGATCCTAGAGGAACTTGATATGGCTGGTGAGTTGAGAAAAAAATTCCTACTGGTGAAAACCAGGATGGAAGGAGAATGTAAATAACTGATGAGCAGAGAGCTAAGGAAGGGGGCATGAAGAACTGAAGAAAGATAGAGATTTATCAGAAATTTATAGAAAGGGCTTTTTCTGGGTAATGAGCATAGCTCTCTCCCTCCAGCCCAATGTAT
>NW_006491898.1:0-1101 GCF_000325575.1 Pteropus alecto | reverse complement strand
TCTGGGTTAGACACAGACATAAATTATGATGAGCCAGAATGTGATAAGCTGTAACCCTAAAAATGTATGAAGAGCCCTCTCTGTGAATTTAAAAGAGGTGGAGAATTTTCATCAGTTTGGGTGAAAAAAAGGGTCATAGAGCCTCACACAGATGGTAGCATTTGAGGCACTAGGAAGGTGGACCTCCCTTGAAAAGGACCCTGCTTGAGCTGAGATATGGTAGGGGCGAAAATTCTGGAAGCCAGGAAGGTGAGTTGAGGCCAAACCGATGGCTCTAGTTTGTCCTTGGGGGCTCCCCTGCCCCTACCCTGACTACCCAGAATGTGGAGCCCAAGGAGCTGGGAGCTGGGGCTGCTTCAAATCCAGCTCAGCTCCTGATAGCAAATGGCCCTGGCCTTTTGTGCCCAAGGAGAATCTTAGCTGTTCCTGGGACCACTCTGGGCATCTTCTAACAGAGCTTTTGGAAGTTTCTTCTTCCATCTCGCTGACTGAAGTTAGAACCCTCCCTTCCTCCGCCCCACCGCCCCACCACCTCCACCCAAGACCCTGACCCAAACAGTTTATTTGGAAGGATTTTTTAAGCACAAAGAAGATGATGGGTAGTCGTCCTGCCACCCTCTGGGCTCCTCTTAGGAGATTTGCCAGGATGAGGGTGGGGCGTGATGAGGAGTGCTTGTTGAGCTTCTGATGCTGGTCAAGCCAAATTTGCCAGGAAGATCCCCAAACCTCTTCTCAGAAAGGAATGGAATTGATTATCTCAATGGCTGTGGGAAGTAGAAACAAAGAGTAGCCTGGGATGAGTCAAATAATAATAGTAATAATCATCCTTATTTGCTCAGCAGTTTATTCCCTTATCACAATGGATCCTCACACAGATGTGCGAAGTAGGTGATATAGATGATATCACCCCTATTTACAGATATGGGGAACCAAGCGAGGTTCAGGGAGGGTGCCAACTGGCTGTGAGTCACACATATGCCCAGACTAGCCTAGAACTAGGGCTCTTAGAGCCTGCTGTTTTTAGTATCCCATGCTCACCTGGCCCTGGCCTACCACAGAGTGAAGACCAAGTAGGGAGGAGGATGTGTGACGGACCATGAG
>NW_006491897.1:0-1102 GCF_000325575.1 Pteropus alecto | reverse complement strand
AGAGAGGGTCTACTATAAGTGTACAGGCGGAGGGTAAAGGCAGCCCAGTAAAGGTGACCACAAAACAATTGTGCATGGATTTCATAAGGGCTAGGGTTGTCCCCAAAAGAATTGACAAGCAGCCTCATGCAACGTTGGTGGCCCTTTGACAGCAGCTTAAACCAGAGCAAAACTTCCAGCCCCTGCCTGGCCTCAGGAGACCAAAAGTCTCATGAAGAAGACGCCATCTACTGGTTCCCCCACAGTATTTAATGCACATTAGCCTTGGTTGATACTGGGGCCAAATGCACCCTGATTCACGGTAACCCTGGTAAGTTTCACGAGCCCCTTTCCACAGTGATGGCTATGAAGGACAGTCTGTTTGGGTGAGACAAGTGGTCCTCCCTTGTCTCACTGGAAGACTTCCCCCTTGGCCACACGAGGTTTATATCTCCCCGGTGCCCGAGTACATCGTAGGGATAGATGTGCTTTCCTGGCTGCGCTTGCAGACAACCACAGGTGAATTCCGGCTGAGAATTCTTATAGTAAAAGGTGTCCTCCGAGGTCATGCCCGCCATACCTTCCCTCCCCAACACTCCCTACTTCCCCACCCAACCCCACTGTGATCCTCCCAGTGCCACATCGAGTGGGAAATGTGAAGCAGTACCAGCTGCTCAGAAGGCACAGGAATCAGAGCAACCATTTAAGAACTGGAGGAGGTGACAATCTATCCAGCACACAGCCCCTTCAACGCCCACGGTGTGGCTGGTGCGTAAGCCCGATGACTCCTGGTGCATGACTGGAGTATAGGGAACTAAACAAAGTGGTCCCGCGTCTCTTCTCTGCTGTCCCTAAAGTCACCACTGTCATGGACCCTCTGAATGTGGAACTGGGAACTTACCGCTTTGTGCTGGACTTGGCTAATGCATTTTCCTCCTCAGACATTCATCTAGACACTCAAGATGAATTTGCCTTCACCTGGGAGGGACAACAATGGACCTTCACTATCTTGCCCATCCGGTATCTCCAAAGCCCCACCCTCTGCCATCGTTTTGTGGCTGAGGACTTGGTTGGTTGGACTAAACCCGCCACCATACAATTGTACCATTATATTGATGATGTC
>NW_006491896.1:0-1101 GCF_000325575.1 Pteropus alecto | reverse complement strand
TTCTGACATCTGCACACAGACTTCACATCCCTGAAATGAAGAGAGTTTTCTGGAGTTCCTGAAGTAGCGGGAAAGAAACCTGAGGGAGGCATGACTCCCGTCCCTTTCTAGTGTCTGGGGAAGAGAGGGTCTCTGCCTGAAAGAAACCCTGGACTCAGTGGAGTAACAAGACAGATTTGGGAAAGACCCCCAGACACGAAGACAACTGAAATGTAAAAGCATCTATTCTTAGTTGCTATTTTTTTCAGAGCTATAAGTTCCCTAAGAATTTTTGAAGGATAGAATTGTGTTTTGCCTTAGAAAAGAAACGTCTTTTGTACCTTGAGCACATGGAAGAAAATCAGTCAACTCTATTGCTTCTCTCTTCCAACATCTGGCTTTGACTGCAAAAAGGAACCATATCTTTGAACGCTCGACTCTTGACCTACATACAACCTTCTGAGATGACTATAAATACTTTGGAGTAATGCTCAAAAATTAAAATGTTCTTCATCTAACCTAAATCAACACCATTTCCTTAGAAGCTGTTGGTTTAGCAGCTTGCCCTGCCCTGTTCCATTCTCCCCAGAAGGAGCCAGAGAGCTAGGGTCTCACAGTTGCTTCCATCCTCCTGGGCTTGTGAAATCACCCTCTTTGGGAAGGTGGCAGGGTGACAGAGTTACAGTTGTTTCTTTGTAAAGCTTTAACTGAATAAGTGTCCTTGGGGAGCAGCGAAATGCCTCTTCACTTCACACGTGTGCTGCCCTGGCAGCTCCCTGCCTTACTCTACAGAAGCTGCCAATTGACTCAGTCTTAGGGAGGCTGTGGCTGATTAATTAAAGCCCCTCCTTCCTATTTCCAGGCAAAATCCTCATTTGACCCTGGGCAGGTATTCAATGCTTAAGTCTCTAATTTCCTAGCACCCCCACAGCTTCTTCAAGATGGTGTTATGAATGTGGGGGTTATTTTTCAGTCTCCCAACTGACAGATTCATGGGTATTTCTGTCACTGGAACCCCAGCCTCCTCAGACATGTGATCAGGGATTTCAACCTGTGCCTGAAGGGATAAGGACACTCATTTGTCATTTGTGGTTTCCATGTATTCCTTCCTGATTATTTAAA
>NW_006491895.1:0-1101 GCF_000325575.1 Pteropus alecto | reverse complement strand
GACCAATATATTTTTTATTTCCTCTGTCCTGACAGTGACTACTAAATTACCTAATTCATAGTGAAAATTCAATTTAAAAAATTGGATGAGTTAATGGATCCACATAGAAATAGATGATCCAAGTAGATGATCAGTTAATATCTACTGAATAAGTAAATAAAATACTGTCATTTCTCTCAAAAGAAAATCCTATTGAGTAAAAACTGCAACTACAATAATGGTTCAGTTATGCACAATGTGAGATTAAGTATTTGATGTAGCAAAAAATACAAATATAAGAAACAATTACTTATATTTAATTTTATTTCCCAGTAATATTTAGACCTCTGAGGACAATATACTTTCATTAAAATCAGGAAACACCCTCTGACCAAAAAAATCAAAGATTGTGAAATTGACACTCTTGATTAAAAGTGAGCATACAGTGGTCTCTGTTTCTTCATGTAAAGAGTTTAAAAGTCACTATTCCAACCTAACAGCAGGTAAAAGCTGAATAGACTGAAAAACCAACAGCTTTTCTTGGATTCATTAACAGAAGGGAGGACACAGGGCAAAGCACTGCCCCTAAGACTGGAGAGACAGACAGGCAAATACTGGAAGTCGTGGGTTCCTGGAGTAGACATACAAGAAGAGAAACCATGGCAGAAAACAGCACCAGACTGGAAAATCTGAACTGTATTTGAGGAATTGCTGAAGACTTAACGTGGACAGCCCTGAGAGTTAAAAACTCCAGGGGACCCAGGCATGTGGAGGTCCACAATATTGTGAGATTTACCTCCATTAGTTTGACCAGGTTCCAGTAGTAAGTATTAGAGAAATGTCCCCTTGGACTTTTGGCATGAAGATAGGAAAATAAACCATTTTAAAATATATCAAAGCACTCTGTTCTTCTTAACAAGACCAACACTCGGGAGAAACTAGTTAACTGGAGGCTAGCTCATTTGGTATTGTCTGAGTCAAACTGAACTAAGGAAGGGGAATGCCCAATTTTAGCTCACTTTAGCCATCCTATGCCACCTAAGGAGGAGGATAGAACTGAGAAACATTTATGAAGTTGACAGTTCACAGGCATAGGCTCACTAAAAGACTGAGACCTAATCA
>NW_006491894.1:0-1101 GCF_000325575.1 Pteropus alecto | reverse complement strand
TGTGTGTGTGTGTGTCTGTGTTTCTAATTTATTTTAATATTAACCCCTTATTGTATGTATTGTTGTCATATATCTTCTCCCATTCAGTAAGTTGTATTTTTTTTAATGATTTCCTTCACTGTCTTCACTGTGCCAAAATTTTTAAGTTTTTGTTTCCACTACTTTAAATAAAATATTTAATTCTTTTCTAAATTGTCAGAAGTTCTAACAGGACACTAAATAAACAATATAATTCACTATCTATCTCCTATATAGAAAGATATTTCTTCAATTTTTATGATCAAACTTGATTCATAAGATAACTTGATTTCCTACCTGGTTGTATGATTCAGTGTCAGCAGCTTTTCTTCAGAAACACTGAAATATTTATAAGCTTGCCTGGGTACCTGGAAAGAAACATAAATACATTTACCATTTAATACATTTATCTGGAAAAATCTTGAATAACAGAGTAATCAGAAATGTCTTTAAATGTCAGAACAAAAGGTAAAAACTAAAAGCAGTAGATTATCATTGCCCTTAATTCCACTCCTGTTAATTTTTGTATCTATAGCTATTTCTACATAACTAGCCATCTGGTTTAACATAGCGATTTTATTACTGAATAGGATGGTATGGTTGGGAGATTTTTTGAGCTCTGTGGGCTCCTAACGAGTCTGTAATTAGCTATTGACCTCAATATTGTTTTGCTAAGGCTCACTCATCAATCTTTGCATGGCTGTTTTGCTCTTCTGTCTTAAACCCAATTATGATAAGTTAATTTCTTTCTATATCTAAGGTCATCTAGTTTAACAAAAATGACTTTGTCAAATGTAATTTGCCTTATTTTAATTCTACTGTATCTATAGCCATAAATAATACTTTTGTCCAGATAAAAGACATATATTACACACCTGTGCAATGTGACTCAACTACCGGTGATATAAACCCTTCTATGAGTCATACATCGTTTTTTTCTTTTAACTTATTAGAATGTAATGAATTAAAATAAACTATATGTATTTAAAATGTACAGGCAAAAAAAGAGTAGAAAACTTTCTCAGGGTGATGTCAACAAGATGGCAGTAAAGAAATTTTTATCACGTGTCCGTGCCAAAAAAA
>NW_006491893.1:0-1101 GCF_000325575.1 Pteropus alecto | reverse complement strand
AGATATTCCTTAAACACAGACTTCATAATTCATTCATTCCTACCTACTAGAATGTAAGCTGCTTGAAGACAGAAACTTAATGGGTCTTTATCATTCGTTCACCGGCTCCTATAGCAGTTCTGTACATAGAGGCAGTACCTAAATTAATTGTTGGATAAGTAAATGAATATAGAATACCTAGGTATTTATTTTGCCAAGATTTGCTAAGTACCTTCTATGTGTTGTGCACAAACAGATACAAAAAAAAAAAGACAGTTTTAGAGTGTTCAAGTTGGAGAGGCCAATGACACAGGCTCCTTGACAGATAGAAACAAAATGTGAACCTTAACCTTGGGTGTGCCCAATCTAATGTGGAGTGAAGACAGACATGCAGACAACTATCTATAAAACGAAGCAGAATGAAATTATAGCAAATACATTTGTAAGACGTACAACAACGCGAGGAAGGAAACGATGAAGTCTAACTTGGGATGGATAGTCACAGAATGTGTCCGAAAGTGCAATGGAAGCTGAGCCTTCAAGTTCAAGAAGAACTTCTTCAGTCAGTGCTACAAGCAGAGGCAAAAGTACAAAAGGTTGGGATGATCCTTTCTCCTTGCATCTTCCTCCAAAACAATGGGCTGAATGTCAGGGGCACATTCTGTGCTAAAGGACGATTTTTCAAAAATGTCTAGTCCATTGTGGATAATTTTGACAACTATAGTAAAAATGCCAAAACAATGTCCACTTGCTATAAAGGGTTCTGAATGCTTGCTCTCACTTTCTGTACTTATCTCATTGTGGGCCAATAATAAGCACTTTGAGAGGCAAATCGATGGTATCCAAGAAAAAGTTGGGCAGCATTCCTGTGCAATTTGGAAGTGAATAACATTTGCCATATTGCAGAGGCAAGCACAAGGGTGTGCCAGGCTCAGCCACGGAGCCCAAGGTGTCACTCTGCGAAGGGCCACCCTGCACCTCACTCCTGTAGTTTTTACCTCCAGTGCCTATGAAGTCTATGGAGGACGTGGGGCCACCATGGAACTAGGTAATTAATAAATTACCATTTATTAATTCAATTTTTTATTAATTCAGTCTTTTCCTAATAATTTTTTTTTTTAA
>NW_006491892.1:0-1101 GCF_000325575.1 Pteropus alecto | reverse complement strand
GAGTCCCGGGCATCGTGCGCTGGCCCGGGGTGCTGTCGGCCGGCCGGGTCATCGACGAGCCCACCAGCCTGATGGACGTTTTCCCCACGGTGGTGGAGCTGGCGGGCGGCCAGGTGCCCCAGGACAGGTAGACGCATGCGATGAGACAGCCTGTCCCTAATCCTCGAGACCCCCCCCTTTACGTTTAGACGAAAAAGCTACGACACAACAAACACTAAAAAGTTCTCGCATCTTCGAACGTAGGGCACAGCCTGCATGAAATAACCGCACTCGGTACATCATAGGTTTAAATCAAGTATGGGATCAGGCTCCTTGTTTTGCAGTTTTGGTAAAACTGTAGACCCCAGAATAAAAAGGGAGAGAGTAAACCATTCGAATGGGATCCATTGAAAACCGTATAATTTTCTGCAGTACGACCGTGCCTGTGTGTTGAGGAAGCTCTACTAACATGATTTAAAAATCGTCTGTCGCCTCAATAACAACAAAGTGCCAACGACTCTCTCTAACACAAGAGAGAAAGTAGAAGTCAATATGACGACAACGATTCGATTTGATGCCGCTTACGGGGCCACGCGGATACTCCAGTGTAAGGGACAATAATATGAGGTGCCCGGTTTTGCACGTCTCGTCACAGGAAAGCATTTTATTTGTGTACCATCAGGATTTTCCAGAGAGAGAGAACAAATATCATATACGCGTGTGTGCGTGCGTGTGCCTGTGCACGCACGCACACTGCTTGTGTAACGCCCATCAAACAACCCTGAAACTTAGCGACTTCGTGTCTTAAAACATCCACGTGCATCTTGGTCACCGAGCAGCAGTGTGGTCCGTGCTCCGGGAGGCGGGTCTTCCCTGCGGCCCTGGCCGTCAGTTGGGGCTGTCACAGCCTGGCAGGCTCACCCCCGGGTGCGGGATGCAGCCCACGCAGCCTGGCTCTGATTTCTCCCTCCCATGTCTTCACCGGATCAGGGTGATTGACGGCCGTAGCCTGCTGCCCTTGCTGCAGGGAGCGACCGAGCGCTCGGCTCACGAGTTCCTGTTTCATTACTGCGGGATGTACCTCCACGCGGCACGCTGGCATGACAAGGACCGTGAGTACTC
>NW_006491891.1:0-1100 GCF_000325575.1 Pteropus alecto | reverse complement strand
CCCTCGTGTGACAAGCCACCGTGCTCTGTTTGTTCAGTTCTTATGGAAACGCTTCATGGACAGCTGCCCCTACCCTGGGCGTCCAGAGACGCATCCAGCCTGCCCCTCCCCTGTGGATCTTCTAGGGCAATCTGGGAGTTTTCTAAGCCTGAGCTCATTCTCCAGGCCTGTCTTCTGCATTCTGCCACCAAAAGGTTAATAGCAGTGTAGCCAAGGCCCTGGGATGAGCTGTTTCTATCAAAGTCTTATCAGATATTTGAGGCACAGTTGTCTTTCAAGGTTTTATAGATTAGCAAACAATTATTTTGTACTGAATTTTGCCTTTAGAATACCCGTATTTTTGCAGTGGTATATTTTGAGTTACTGCCTATAAAAACTATATTTTTATTATATAAAGACTGTAGGTTAAATATAACTGAAAAACAGTTTCCAGAAAGCTTAATATTATCACCAAATGGATGAGTACCTAGTTATGGGAGACACGTCTTGCCTTGTTTTTTTCCTTTTGCTTATATCCCTAAATCCTACGTTAGGAATTTGAGTGGGTCTCTTTTAAGGGTATTGGAGTACAAAGAGCAAAAGAAGGGACTAGGGGACAAAGATTGGTGCCTGGTGTTTCTGGGGCAAACTGGGAAGTTGAAAGGTAACTGCTGCGTTTTCCCATAGCCACCTGGGAAGAAGTTTTCATTTATGCTTTTATAAGGGAGCGTTACTGGAGATTGAATGCATTGCCAAAATTTGCTTATGTAAAGCCAGTTTATAAATAGATAGGCAAAGCACCATCACTATCAATCATGGATTATCCTTCTGGTATTGACTACAGTAGGATTTTTTCCAATATAGTTTTGTCTGGTTCTGATTTTTAAAAATATTTGCTTACATTTTGTTGATTTGAATGGATAAATTCACTTGGAATATGCGTTCTGGACATAGTAATTTAGAAATATTTTGAGCAGCTTAAGCCAGTTCTCTTAAACTAAAGTCAAGTCCATTTATCAATTAATGAATAATTTTATTTATATGTACATGAAATCGAAGGTCGCTTCTGCCTCAGGGCTGAATTTATTGAGTTCTTGTGTTCATGCACTGATGTGATAACT
>NW_006491890.1:0-1099 GCF_000325575.1 Pteropus alecto | reverse complement strand
TGAAGGAGTAAGGAAAGAATGTTCATGTATCTAGACCACCCGACATTCACTGTCCAAACTCCATGTCATCTAAGGGATTATCACCTCAGACCAATCCATAGGCTAAGAATGCAGGACCGATTTTTCTCAAGTCTGTACTTTATGCTATAAGAACCCTCAGCTTTTCTTTCTTCTTTACAACACTCTAGGTATTGCTTATTTGTGTTTACAAATTGCAAACCCTAATGCCCTTAAATAAATGTTTATCATTTATTTCTAACAAAGCCTCCAGACTCTTTTTGAGGTCATTCGACACTATAAGCCACTTTTCACATTGAAACTTGGATTTTGTAAACCCTTCTCACAACATATTTATGCTTAAATCCCCACTAGGCAGCAGACCTGAAAAACCCCAAATTATTTATTAAACATTTATTTCACCGAATGCTGTATCAGGTCGCAAGGAAGTTGGGAAGTAAAACTGAATAAAACATGGCCCTTCCTTTTCTAGCAGTTCAGATAGACAGGAAAGATTTCTTTACAACAGCTCTAACTGAGCACATACATAGCATGATCGAAAGAGAGAATGTAAAGAGCAACTCTGTGGGGCTCACAATGGATTCACAGTAGTGCCAGTTGAGTTATGTCTTGTGAGAGGAGTGATTGTCCAGATGGAGAGTAAAGAATAAACGACCTAGGCAGAGTAAATGCATGTGCAAAGGTGTGGGTTTAGAAGGGCTTGCAGTGGGTAAAGCATGAGTGTACTTTGAGTGTGGAGTAGAGGATGTGGGCTGAGGAGTGTCCCACAGTGAAGTCGAGTAGGGTTGAATAGGTAGATTAGGGGTGGACTAGGAAGAGTCCTTATGCCATTCTCAGGAGTTTGGGTTTAATCAGAGAGGCAATGGGACATCATTACAGGATTTTAACTAGAAGAGTAGTAGTATTCATTTATTCATTTCTTTCTCTCTCTCTTCCTCTCTCTCTCTCTTTCTTCTTTGCTTTGTAAAAAATATATATAAATGGAGTCAGACCTGCCATCCCAGAGGAAATGCCTTGCATGACTTATGTCTCAAACCTTTGGAATATTAAAACAGGGCAAAATAACTTTCGGACTGGGCCT
>NW_006491889.1:0-1100 GCF_000325575.1 Pteropus alecto | reverse complement strand
CCCCCTGGATCCTGTCGTGGCTGGACGCGGCAGATAGGCCATCCGCTTGCAACAAGTAAATGAAACTTGACCCATACTTTGCATCCTATACAAAAAATAACTTGAAATGGATCATAGACCTAAATGGTGGCGCTAAAGCTATAAAACTTTCAGGAGAAAAATAGGGCAAAACTTTTTAACCTTGGGTTAGATAAAAATTTCTTAGGATACAAAAAGCACAAATCATAAAAAAATTTCGATAAATTTCACTTCCTCAGTGTTAAGAAACGTTTGCTCTTCTAAAGAAAATGAAAAAGCAGGCCGCAGACTAGGAGAAAATATTTGTAAAATGTATTTATTTCTTTAATGTTGCTGTCTCCTGAGTCTATGGCACGGAGTAGATGGAAGTAATAATTCTCGTGTGTCCCCATCCTCTCCCTGACAGATGCTTTTCCTTCCTCTCTGACTATTTATGCCCCTCTTCACGACCAGAGTTCTCATAATACTGTTACGAGCGAGGGCTGGGGAGAAGATTGAGCTATGTGTTATGACATCGCAAGGTTCACATCTTAAATTCCATTCTTGGCAGGTAAGAAAAGAGCAACAATAAAAGATCCGGAGACAGGCACATGCCCATCAGGAAACAACCTGAAGCTTTTGGAAGCAACACGGCACGCTCGACAATGAGGACAAAAAGCATAGATCGAGCATACGCGTTCCGCCGGACATGGCGTTACTTAAGCGCTATCCTTGCATCATTTCATTTGACTGTAGGGGAAACAGCCATGCACGACGACAGCACTGAGTCCCAGAGGAAGCAAGGACACCAAATAGGCATCTGGCAGAGTTTCATTCGTGCTGTTCCCTCCCTTCGGTCTGCAATGGATTTTGTTTTTCCCATATTTCCGAATTGCTTTGTCCTTCAGACATCGTGGTAGATTTATCCACGTCTTTCCTTGGTTTTGCTGTCTTAGGACCGTTGGCTCAATGTAGGGGATTTATCTTGTTTGAAACTTTAAGCTCTGTTTGGCTTCCAGGCACCAAGCTTTGTACTTTCTTTCTCTTTAATTCTGGTAACTCCTTTTTCCCACCTCCTTTTGCTTCCTCAAAGCTTGCATTTG
>NW_006491888.1:0-1100 GCF_000325575.1 Pteropus alecto | reverse complement strand
ACCTCCCCCACTGGTCCCCAATCAGCAGAGGCAGCTGTTCTGGCTCTAATGAGACCTATGTCACCCTGAACCACAGCTCCCTACGCCACACTCCCCTCCCCGACCTGCCCCAGGAATGAATTTCTATGGACCTTCAGGCTGGCATACACCAACTTAACCCTGAGATTAAGGACTGGAATGACTGAGTCACTGTCTTTTCTCTACAATTTTTCTGTCTTAAAGCATTTTCTATGTAGCTCTCCTTGAAACTGAGACCAAGAGTCGAACTGTGGCCTCTGGCCAAATCCAGACAATGACACCAGCTGATGCTGACATCCCTCTCTTCTTCCCTCCCTCCCTTCCTTTCCTTCATTCATTTATGGTAACTGACTTTTCAGTTGGTCTAGGTATGCTATCAGACGCCCAACTATAAGCTTGGATAAACCATCACCTTGCTTCCTGCCTCAGTTTGTCCTGTTGTAAAGTGGAGAAATTATTTCCTCAGTACATCTACCTTTCAGGTCAGAGTATTTGATAGTTGTTGGAAAAGGCAGGATTATGAGGGAGTCGCCACAGCAGAGGGGAGCTTTGCATAACCGAAGTAAAGAAAAAGCCATCTTGGGCACTATCCTTGGCTGGTGCTATGGTGGGAGAGGAAGGATAGCAGGAAGGGCGGGGTGGGAGCTGGGGGCCTTGAAGCCGACTGGAAAGGCTCTGAGCCCACAGACCCCTCTACAGATCTATAGAGCAATGGTACCCACCACACCTACAGCTTGTTTCTGTTTGATGTTAGCTTATGATTACAAGTGGCCTGACAGCAGAGAAGGGAAGAGAGCCATCATATGCCCAGAGTTGAAGGGTCAGTTGAATCATTGAAATTAAGGGCCTCCTTTTCTCCTCTGAGAGGAGGGTGAGGCCAAGATGGGCACCCATTGTAAACAGACCTGGACCAATTTGGCCCTTTGGCGATTGTTAGGTTCTCATATTGGCAGCCACGGGAGATGAGCGGTGACTGAAGGCCATTCGTCCCCTCTTCCACAACCTCCTACAGGGCGCATATTAAAAATGGCCAAGACCAAAGTCTGCCAAATATGTGAACATTTATTAGTAAGCAGGCACAA
>NW_006491887.1:0-1100 GCF_000325575.1 Pteropus alecto | reverse complement strand
GTACTTTTGCATTTTCTTGCCTTGGTGCTGAGGGTGTCAGGCTTGACCCACGGCCCGTGGTCCTGAAGAGTAGCGATGGTCGAAAAGTCCCTCTTCCCATCAGCATTCTGGGAAGAAGCTTATGCAAAGAACGTCCATTCTCCCTGTGACTGCGCTAGGGCTCGTGGACACCCCCCTCCCCTGCCCGTTTCCCTAGGATGAGGCCAGACACCGATTCTCCACATTTCAGTTCTTTGCCTTGAACACATTTAGCCAGACTGCTCATCTCCACCATCAGCCGGAAGAAAATGCTCGTTGCTCTGGCGTGAATATATGTGTCCCCGAAACACTTACATGTTGAAACCCTAATCCCCCAGGATGACGGCTTAGGAGATATGGGTGTGGGAGGTGACGAGGCCGTGAAGGTGGAGCCCCATGAATGGAATTAGTGTCCTTAGAGAAGAGACCCCAGAGAGCTCTCTGTCCCCTTGCAGCCCGTGAGGACGTGGAGAGAGGGCTCTGGCTGTGATCCAGGAAAGGAGCTCTCGCCCGGCCATGTTGTCACCCGTGTGTTACACCTCCAGCCTCCAGAACTGCGAAAATAAACTTCTGCTGCCTGTAAGCCACCGGGTCTGAGGTGTTTCCCCTGCCCAGGTTCGCGTGACCTGATTGAGTTACAATGTTGCATAAGTTTAGTTTATGACCTACGAAGGGATGACTTGTTATCTTGCATGATGAACGGGACACTGTAGCGCAGCTGCAGGTCGGACTAAGACACGTGTTAACCACATTTCGATGAAGGTCGTCATCTTCCCCCAGGGCCCTGAACTTTGCACCCCTCCCCCAGCCTGAGCTGGCAGACAGTCCGTCCTGGGGACCAGCTGGCCTCGGGGTACACCATTCTGCGCTCCATTCTGCAGTGCGGCCAGCCCTCCCTTCCGCTTCCCCGCATCTGGGCCTTCCAGCCCGCTCCGCTCCCGCTCAGGACACAAACCCCCTTTGGCCTGATGCCTGTCACCCCTGCACCCCGTATTGTCAGAGCGTTTTCCTGGTCTCGGTAGTCACCGTGCCGCTGTAGTCTCTGAGGTGCCGCAGAAATCTGATAAAACATCAGAGACAAC
>NW_006491886.1:0-1099 GCF_000325575.1 Pteropus alecto | reverse complement strand
AAAAAAACAAAGAACAGAGCAGAGAACAAAAGATTTAAAGCATTGCTGAACAGGAATACAGGAGTCACAATGCTGTGAGCCCATTAAGGACAATAAACAGTAAGTAGGGTGATAAGAAAAATTGGTAGACAACTGTGTTCACTGGAAATATCAGGGGAAAGATACCTGCTCAAACCTAGTTCACTGTGTTAAGATTCCTAGTCATTAGCACACTATAAACTTCTTTATTTCCTCTTTACTCTTATACAGCAATCTAGATATGAACACTAAAGTGACTTTCTCATATTTAGAGGAACAGTCCTATAGCTTGGGCTTTCACTCTCCATCTAGTTGGCTTAATTTTCACTGGGACAGAAGACCCAGAAACATGTATGTCCAAAAGTAAAGATTTTTAAAAAGAAAAGTGCAAGCCATCTATATAACAAAATGAATTCCCAGTTGTAGCACCAAGGATTATCACTCCTGACCAACAAATATTGCATCTCCAAAGCAACGTTACCTATGACTCAACAATAGACTTATTCTGCTTTCATATCTGAGCTCCCACATCTCTGCTTCGATTTACTAATCATTAAAGATTAATTATTCGACATCATTTTAGAACCTTTACTGACCTTCATATCGATTCATCTTTAAATGCTTGAAAGAAAGGCAAAGATTATGAGCAGAGGGAGGTGGAAGTTCATGACACTTGTGAGGGAAACATAAGAAAACTTATCTGACAGGAATTTGTCCAAGGTTAACTTGGATACACATGAAATAAGATCCTACTTATGAAGACACTTGAAAGAGCAGATGAAGCGATGATTAGCATGCATTCTGGCGCCACAAGTTGTGAGAAATTAAGATGTAAGAAAGGGCCAGACTGTTTCTTGACAGAAAATTAACTTAAATTTAAGTGTATTTTGTAACAGTGAGTTAGTATAAGTTTATTGTGATAGGCTGGGGGCAATATAAATTGGCAGCATTACACAACTACTATTTAAATTAGCTTCTGACCTGAGAAAGAAGGAAGTTAGATCAGTGGAACCATCCTATAAGATGACAAAATATGGGACCAGGATACAAATAAAATAAAGATGTCGGAAATGTCAATTTT
>NW_006491885.1:0-1099 GCF_000325575.1 Pteropus alecto | reverse complement strand
GTGAACACCCACACACGTCTTTGCCCCGGGTGCTGTATGACCCGGGAGCTCATTCATTCAGCATATATTATGAAGCACCCTGTGTGCAGCTGGGGGCTGGCAGCTCAGTGGATTCTGCAGAGACAGGACAGGCGTATCCCTCCTTCTCAGAGCTCCCAGCTCAGGGGGACTCCTAGAACTAGGGTACTGGGGTGCACGTGAGCACATTAAGCATCAGGGCCCAATGACCTTGTGTGCACTAAACGCAGTGCCCTCAGGAGTGTATGAGGATGTTCACTTCCAACGTCTTCTCTTTTCTTGGAATAATTCTGAGAGTAGGAAGCACGGGTGTCCATATGTCCACCTCTTTGTTCACACCTTGTCCGTCATTTATTCGTTTAACCATGCACCCCTGCAGCCTGTTACTGAGTGCTTTTGGCCAAGTGCCTGTGCCAGATGAGCTGTCAGGGGGACTTGAGAGGCCCTGGACAGGTCCCTCTGCTGGCCCCTCTAGGAATCTTGGTTTCACAGGTGGCACACCTGAGCACAGATAACTCCTGAAGAAGCTATGAACACCACTATAGGCTGACTAGTGAGTGGTGGGGGTTCTAGAAGTCATCGTCATATCTATGTGCAGGCTCAGGAAGACTGAGGGGAGCAGGTGGCTGACAAGTTTGGTCTTAAGGGAGGTGGACAGTGAGCTTGGGCTGATAAGGAAGGAGAGAGACACACCCCAGGTAAAACCTAAAGGCTGGAACCCGCCTGTATGACCAAGAACAGCAGGAAGGTCATTCTGTATGTAGGTTAAAACTGGATGGAACTTGGGGGCTGGACTGGGGGGCACAGCTGTGATATGGGTGTCTGTCCTATTGTAGATATGAGGTGGTCTGGGGTCTGGGGTGGTATCTGGGTGGTGGGTTTTCATAGCATCTGCTTCGCCCAGTGTGTCACCCTGTAGAGTGTCCGGGCAGATCTGGTAAAGGGACTGGTGCTCTGAGGCAGCCCGTGGTGCCCACTGACCACGGCGAAGGAGGAGGGGGATGAGGTCTACCCTGCACTCCTAAGCCTCAGATGTGTGTAGTGCAGGTGTCTCTGTTGGTGGCTCACTTCAGATTCGTGC
>NW_006491884.1:0-1099 GCF_000325575.1 Pteropus alecto | reverse complement strand
AGCACAGTAAAGGCTGGTTCATAGTGGCTTTGTGAGAAACGGGGTCCTGAGCACCTGCTCACCTTTCAGCGTGTGGCAAAGACAGAGATAATCTACACAAAAACCTTTCGTAAAGAGTAAAGAATGACACACATAAAAACTTGCTGCTTTTAAACTGGTTTTATTATATGTCATCGCTAATAAACAACATCTGTTTATTGAACACAGACACAAGCCACACTTTAAACACATATGGGGTATCGGCTGGATTCGAGAAGCCCTTTTTTCCCTTTTTAGGAGAGCTCTTTAAAACAATATGAGACCTTGGTGTTACTACTTTCCTATAACCGCTAGGCAGTCCTACCCATTATCTGACAATTTCTAAATGTAATTCTGGGAGAGAAGAAAATAATTCAAAGAAAAAAACAGAACTCATTCAGGGAGTGATTAAAATCAGATAAAATTTCTTACAAGAGGAACACTACTGTATTTGACGTTCTTCAAAACAATTTTACCCTAGAGCTAAGATGTGAGGTTACACTCTCTGTTCAATGAAATGCTGACTGCTTTCAGAAAAGGCTTCTGACAGCTCCCTTCACAGCTGAAGAGGATCGGGGAGGGACCCTCTTTGTCGGCCGCGGCCTGCTGTCCTGCACAGAGGGTGGCAGGCTGGGAGGCCACTCTGCTGACCGGTGGCTGCATGTACATGTGGCCACAACACAGAAAGCACTGGAAGGAAAAAGAAAGCATCGGATAACTCAGAATGCCACGACGACAGTCTGACCTGGAGTCAGTACAGTAAGTTTCATTTCGTTCCTGTCTTATTTTTCTAGTATGGCCTTTTCTACTCTCTTAAACTTTTTCAGTTGGACAGTTAGTTCCCAATATTTGAGATACAGCCACATGAGCCTCCCATTTTGGCGTCTGTTGGTGTTCCAGACATCACCACAGTAGGTATCGTGCTTAAATATGTCGGTCAAGCCAGCTGCCACCTCCAGGTCAGCAGCCACCGGGTCAGTGGACGCCCGGACCAGCAGGTTCTTCTCTATTTCCAGTCGCCTGCTGCGCGGCAGGAGCAGGCTGCAGTAGATGCTCTGTCTTTCAGAGAGGGCGTCTTCCA
>NW_006491883.1:0-1099 GCF_000325575.1 Pteropus alecto | reverse complement strand
CACACACACACACACACACACACACAAAATAACAATCAACAATGTGTGATGATTCTTCATTTTGTCAGTATAATTAAGAAAGTTGTCAATCTTGACTCGTTTTCATCTCTTACTTTTTACATATGGTTAATTATCAATTACCTAACATTTTAACTCCTCTATATTTTTGTTTTCTGTCATTTTTCTTCAATGTTTATTTCAATCATGGTTTTTAGGAACTTAGCATCTCTTACCTGTTAGTCACCATGCTTCTGGTGTTGTCATCTTACCTCCCTACACCAAATTTATTCTCCATAGCAGTATCTGAGGAGTCCCTCCATATGAAAACCGATTGTCTACCATTCTTGTTTAAATTTCTTCAGTATTTCACAAACTCTACAAATTAAAATCCAGGCCCTTTAATGTGGCATATAAGGCTATCCAGCATCTCTATGAAAGCATTGTTTAGGTGAGTTATTTTCCTCATGAAATTAAGGCCTATGATCCTCTAAACATTCATAGGTGAATACTCAGAAGTCTCCAAGTTGTAGAGGTCTCAGAAGTCTCCAGATAACCACTTAAAGCCATATACTAACTAGAAAATTCATTATCTGTGTGCTAAAGGATATAACTAATATGTTAATGATGGGGCTGGTAAAAGTATTACGAAAACAATTCTTGAATCGATATTTCTTATTTAAGAGTTCATAGAAGGCTTTTGGAGAAGTCATATTTAGGCTATAACCAAAAAGATATAGGAACTAGCTGGGAAGAGTTGAGAAATAGTGGTATGATAGAACAAGTTCTAGGAAAAGTAAGCATATTTTCTAATAAATAATTTAATATTTGTGCATGTACATAGGCTGTTTCTATACTTGTCTCCATAAACTTCTTAACTTACAATAATTCACATTACTGTTTGCATAATTATAGATTAAATATTCAAAATTTCATGCATTGTTTAGAAAAGATTATACAGATTCTAGCTCAATTCCAATAGTTCTTTTTGTAAATTAGAATAACAATATTGAGTTTTTCTATACTGTTTATGTTAAGAAATATCTTTCTAAATAAAATTCTATAAGATAATATATTTAAAAATATTTTAATATTAAAACAA
>NW_006491882.1:0-1099 GCF_000325575.1 Pteropus alecto | reverse complement strand
GAATCACATAAATTATGAGTGTTCAGGGGATGAGATGTCAAAAAGTCAACCCACCTGGGTAACACTAGCTCAGTCTAGAACTGGAATGCTACGGCAACCAAGAAGATCCATCCCCAAAGGCAACCACCACCCTGACCACTCTCCCTACCGATGAGTTTTACTTGTTTTGGGACTTAGTGTAAATGGATTTATTTATTCAGTATGTATTCTTTTTGCACCTGATTTTATTTATTCAATGTTATGCTTGAGGTTTGTCCATGTTGCATATAGCTATAGGTCATTTATTTTCATTTTTTATAGTATTATAGCATGAAGATAGCAACATTTACTCACATGTTCTACTTTCGGTGACATTTCTGTTGCTTGTAGTTTGGGACTGTTATGAATAATGTTCCTATTGTCCTTGCCATACATGTCTTTTGGTATACATAAAATGCACTTGCATTTCTCGCGTGTGTGGCCCAGAGTTGAGTTGTAGAATCGAGTCATAGCATGTGCATTTATCTGATCCCATTGAATAATTCCAAACAGCACTCCAAGGCGGTGGGTCCAGTTCGCATTCCCACCAGCAGCACATGAGTTTCCGTTGTTTCACATTCTCAGCAGCAGCCCTTAGTATTGCCAGTCTTTTAATTTTAGCCATTTAAAAGTAGGCTTACTTTAAATTTTTAAAATCGATTATTATGATATCTGGGTGTTTTGTTGATAACAAAGGAGTCTGAGGTTTGAAGCCCAGAAATCTTGAATGAGTTTTGCCTAAACCCTAGTTGTAGGGTCACTAGGGGACCATTTGAGACCTTAACCGAATGTGGGGTAGTCTTCTTAGACTTCACCCTCCAGAATTTGACAGAACCTGCAGTTATCTGACCTCTGTGAGCCTCAGTCTCCTCATCTGCAAAATGAGAATAATATTAAATTCCTCTCAGAGTTGGTATAAAGAGTACATAAGTCAATCCACCAAAAAACACGTACTTCTGTCCCATAGTCATTATAAGAAAGAAGTCATGAGGTCGCTGTGAGTCACAGGAAGAAGTGGCTAGCTACACTGCTTTGGAACCCTCCTATATTTATTTTAGTTTATCTATTTTTAGGGGAAACA
>NW_006491881.1:0-1098 GCF_000325575.1 Pteropus alecto | reverse complement strand
GCTCTCTGTAAGAAATATCATTTTGCAGCTGATTTCCATCCGCGTGATTTCGAATTTCTAGAATTGATTTAATACTCAAAGAATTTTTAAATGAAAGCATAGATTTTTTAGCAATGCAATGCTTTTTAAAAACCTAGAAGTTTTGTTTGTTTGTTTGTTTTATCAATTTGCTCCCATATTCTAGTCACCACACCCCAAATTATTTTCAAGATATGATTCTCTAGCCTGCTCCATTTATTTTTCTCCATATTCCCATATTTTCCCTTCCAACTTAATAGTGGCTGTGTGAGTTATGCATTGTTGGTAACACAGTAGTAGATTTTTGGCTGAATATAACTATTTTTATTTACTTATGTGTGTCTGAGATTGGCTCTTGACCCAGAAAAAGAACATTAGTGGAAAAGCTAGTGAAAGTTGAATAAACTCTGGACTTTAGTTAAGACTAAAGTACCGATATTGGATTCTTCGTTTTGAAAAATGCAGCACAGTAATGTAAGAGGAATTTTATTTAGTAAATTATTTAAAAAAATTAGACTATTTTCCTATCTGATTCAATTTGCAGAATTTCTACATAAATGATTGTTAATTTAGCTCCAATGATTCTAAACAGACAAGTCCTGCATATCTCTCATTCAGTTTTCCCTATTGTTAACATCTTGCTTTATGATAATACATTTGCCAAATCTGGGCAACCAACGTGGATACATAACTATGATCTACAACTTCAAGAATTTATTCATATTATTTTTCAACTAATGTCATTTTGCTCTTAGAAGATCCAGCCCAAGATACAACATTGCACATATTCGTCGTGTCTCTGCTCACCTCTGATCTGTGACAGTTTCTCAGTCTCTCCTTATTTTTCATTACCTTAACAGGTATTTTGTAGAATCGAATATTTTGTAAAATGTCTTTCGATTTATGTTTGTCTGATTATTTTTGGTCATGGTTATACAGAGGTGATAGGTTTTGAGAAAGAATCAGAAACGACCTTTTTATCATGTCCTGTCAAGGGAATACATTCTATCAACATTACATGCCACTAGAGATGTTACCTTGATCACTTAAACAAGATGATCACTTATCTTTTGCCAGTTT
>NW_006491880.1:0-1099 GCF_000325575.1 Pteropus alecto | reverse complement strand
GTTCAAATGCCAGCTTTGCCTCTTACTAGCTGTGTGACTGTGGGCAAGTTACTGAGCTTCTCTGTGCTTCTATTTCACCATCTCTAAAATGGAAATAAAAACAGTGCCTACCTCAAAGAGTTACTCAAAGATTGGAGGACTTAAATTCATGTAAGTGCTTAGAACCATGCCTGGCACATAGCACTCAAAAGTATGTTAACTATGATCATTCATTCATTCATTCATTTAGCAAACATTCGGAGTTTCTACTACACATCAGGCACAGGTGAATCTAAACTGGAGACAATGGGGAAAAGAATCTAGAGATAGTCTTTGCCCTTGAGTTGCTCCCAGTTTAGTGGAGGCAACAGACTTACAAACAACTAAATATGACTGAAATACAGGAAAATGAAATGCTGTGGGGAAGGTGACAGAGAGGAAGGAGAAACTGATTTAGGGGGGATTCTTCGCAAAAAAAATGTAGCACTCAAGCTGCACCTGTAAGACAGTATAAAATTCAAGAAGCTGAGACTGGGCCTTGAACCTAGAACTGTGTAAGAACGTGGGAAATGAAGAGAAGAGATGTGTTTCTGAGGTAGGCTTGCCGGAGAAACTACAGGACTCCCAGATGAATTGGAATTTCAAATAAACAACATATACATTTTCAGTACAAGTATGTCTCAAATATACTAAAAAATTATTCACTGCTTACCTGAAGTACAATTACAGTTGACCCTCGAACAATACAGGGGAGCAGATTTAGGGGTGCCAACACCCCACTCAGTCAAAAATCTGCGTATAACAATTGATTCTACAGATGGAGCTTCCTGAGGCAGATTCAACCACCTGCCAATGGAAAACAGTATTTTCCATTCCTGACTGGGAATCCGGGGTTCGGAATGCAAAAATACTGTTTTCGATAGGCGATGTTGAATCCCCAGATGCGAAACCAGCCAATACCGAAAGGCCAACTGTATTTATTGGAAAAAAAATCCACCTGTAAGTGGACCCACACAGTTCAAAGCCCTGTTGTCAGAAGTCAACTGTATAACTGGGCATCCTGTGTTTTTATTTGCTAAATTTGGCATCCCTACCCTGGAGTAAGAATAAACTCTTTTTG
>NW_006491879.1:0-1098 GCF_000325575.1 Pteropus alecto | reverse complement strand
ATTAGCAATGTCGTATATATTGGTACAGGTTAGTAACACCTAAAAATGAACTTTAGCTTTCAGTAAAGGCCAACTGAGTAATTGGACTCACTAGAAAACTTGCAGAAAATAAATATTGAAAAGCTGCTTGAAGGTATGAGCGAGGTAGAAGGCCCAGCCCTCAGAGTGGCTGATTTCTCTGGGATATTTTTCAATTTTCCCTTTATTTCTTATAACCTCTTTTATATTCTCCTGTTTATTCTTCCTGGAACTGATGACACTGGCTCATTTATACTAATCATTGGGTAATTGGGTTTTAGACAAGGCAATCAAGGTTGGTTAGTTTTAATTTATATTTATAAAAATGTATTAGGGATTCATTTCTCCCTGGCAGGCCTAGATTCCAGATGTCCAGTGCACATGAATAAGAATTATGAGAAATGACATTGGATGTCATTGCACCTTACCAGGGATATGGGCCAGCAAGTGGATTGCTACATCTGCAGATTTGAATAATATGGGGTTTCAAACTCATTTTTGATTGTGCAACCAATCTATAAGTGACTTTTGTTAAACCACAATATGCATATATTCATTTATATATTTATCAGTTTGTCAATGCCTATATATAAAATGTTAGCAATGATTGGTTTATTTCTTATATTTCAAAGAAAAGCAAATGTAATTAGAGGTTGTATTATTCTCTCCTTATTTTAACAGACTACCCTGCTCATCTCCTGATATGGTTTAGGAATGATTGTGTAATGACCTTTTTGCTAATGCGGCACATGACAAATAAGGAGTTGCTGGCTGTTAAACGGAGACATTGGAGGAGTTTATCTTTTCATTCTTTGGATATGACCATATTTGTTTATGACTTTGGACTACATTACTACCTTTGTATTAGGGGCAAAGTCCATGTCCTGAGCATGGCAGAACAGAGGCAAGCCAGAACCTGGTCTTTGATGTCATTGTTGAGCTACTCAATCAGTATCCCTAAATCTTGAGACCTACTTTTCAACATCCAGTTTGGTAAGATAATTAATCTCCTTAATTGTTTAAGCTACTTGAAAATTTCTGATATTTATATTTTAAATTATTTTAACCGATACAATCATT
>NW_006491878.1:0-1098 GCF_000325575.1 Pteropus alecto | reverse complement strand
GACTCAAGGGGATCTTTCCCAGCCAACCCAATAGCAGTCATCTAGGATACCTTCCTGATTCCTCTGATAAGATGCACATGAGCTAATAGATTCTCCAGATCTTCTCTCTCCGTATTATCTTGGTGCCCTGGTGTGGAGAACTGCCCTCCAGGTGGCAGGGCCAGCCCTGAGCTAAGTGGTGGCATGTGTTGTCATTGTACTCCCGATCCCTCACAACGTCTTCCTAGCTTACCATCTTCCCTTACCAGTGGCCCCTTCCTGACCTTCCACCCACACTATACATGCATACTCCCTCTGCATCACACCTGACTTGGTTGACTCATCTCTTGAGGCCCTGTCTCCAGATAAGGATGTAATAACTAGTAGGCGCTCAACCTTCGATGAGTAGAGGGTGTGTCAGACACCAAGATGTATTTTGACAAGGACTTTCTGGAGATAGTACCTTCCTCCAAGGGGTGGATGGCAATTTCAAGCACTAGGTGTGGTAGGACTAGAGGGGTATTTTTGAACAGACAGATTCTTGGGTGCTTTTCAAATCACTCTGGAGAGGAAGGAAGCTCCCTGTTAGAGATCAGTAATCTCTCATCCTAAAGCCTGAGGCTAGATGTGTTTTAGAATTCAGAATTTTGGGGCGTTAGCATACCAAGATAGTACATATGCCTTATAATAACATCCCTAGTGTGATTTGAGGCCTTGTCTGATAATTAAATATATTAATATTCGCATGACGTGGGATTGAGTATTGTCAGTTCAGGTTAGGATGTACCACCAAATGAGTTTCACTTGGGTCAAATCTTACCAGCAAAGTAACGTTAGGTTATTAAATCTTTTAGGATTTCGGAATTTCAGATAAGGAATTATGCATCTGTAATTACTAACAATGGTTTGTATTCACTGAGCACTTACAGTGTGCCAGGCACTATGCTGAGTGAGCACTTCACACATACAAAATTTACTACTGTCATCAGTGTGTGAGGTAGGAATTATTAGTATCTTCTACTTCACTGATTCCTACTAAGTCTTCCTTTTAAAAAACAATGTCTATAGCTGTTAGAACGAATATATGAATTCAGTAAAGTTGCAGGATACAAAATCAAT
>NW_006491877.1:0-1098 GCF_000325575.1 Pteropus alecto | reverse complement strand
CTTGGTATCTCCTCACTTCTCTGGAGACTTCTCAAGACGAAAGTAGCCCAATACCTGCGCTGCCTTGCACCTTTCTTCAGGGAATTCATGCAGCAGACCCTCCTTAGGAGGAGCAGAGGAGGTCTCCCATGTGGGTGACCTCATGGGAAGTCTCCCATGTGGATTCCATTTAATCGAACTACGTGGATAAATGATGGGAGCAAAACATTTACTGAGCATTTGTTGTGTGCCAGGCAGTGGTGAAAGCGTCTCCCAATCATACGGTGAGGAAGGTCCTCTTATTCCTCCCATTTTGTGTATGAGGACTGAGGTAAAAGAGATTAAGGAAATTGCTAAGGTCTCAAAGTTCATGGTCCCATTCATTCCCCTCTTCTACCTTCCTAGGCAGTGCATGAAGAAGAGCTTCTGCTAGGAGCAGGCAGAGGGCCATGGGGCAACTGGGGAAGTTTCACATTTTCCTTCCTCCATCCTGTATTTCTCTGGATAACTGGATAATTCAACAGCTATCTGGCTTTGAGCCTGGAGGGAGGGATTTCTGGGTGCACAGGGGGTGGAGTGGGTGATGGATGGATGCATGCATGACTGTCTCCAGGAGCCCTTGGCATTGTGGCTTTGTCCTCTTACCTTGCATCACTCGCTCGATATGCCACAAGCAGAGACAGTATTTTCTTCCACATTACCTGCTCTTGGCTTTGCCCGCATAGGGAAGCTAATTATCTGGCATGCTAATGAGCCTAAAAGTTTAACAGGGAACATGGGTAATAATGATTTCATTAGATGGATATAAAGTTGCCTTCTGGTGAAAATAGAATTCAGTTTGTTTGCTGGGAAAGCATCTCACAATTATGGAGAACCAGGCACATATCCACAATGTATAGTTAATTCAACCTGCTGTTTGAGTATTCATTCATTCATTTTGCCTTCCTGAGAGCCTACTTTGGGCCTGGATGGATAAGGCACATCCCCTTCCCTCAGGGAGATCTCATATTTATAGAGGGATTCAGATATGATATGATCACCACCATAAGTCTATTAACCATCTATTGCTGTGCAAAGATATTACAACATTATTAACTATGTTCCCTGTGTTGTATACTA
>NW_006491876.1:0-1098 GCF_000325575.1 Pteropus alecto | reverse complement strand
GTATGTAAAATGCATACAGTAGTGCCTGGCATGTAGTTAATACACTAGACTTGTTAATCGGTGTCATTTAAACGGAGTCTTAGGAGAGAAGAGGTAAGTAATTGTGGTCATTTCATCTGAGTCATGGTGGGTGAGGGAGCTTATGTTGAGAGAGCTCGGGGTGTCAGGGGTGGTATGGATATTACTTCTAAGGTCCCTTTTGACTCTAAAATTCTATGATTCTAAGATTCTAAGTAAAGAAATAGGTGTTTGCCTTCAAAGAATTCATCATCCTGTTGTGAAAAATAGGATGCCTTAGAGACTCCAATCTTGCCGTTTTTATTTGCATAGCCCTGGGACCTGGCCTGACACCTGGCTTACAGGGTGGACCTAACATTTTAAGAGCAGAAGAATGAAGGGATGATACCTCACCGCACAGAGAAAAGATGTCAAAATGACAAATAAGTGGCATCGACGTCAAAGCGTTCGAGGACAATGGGACTCGCTGTGGCCAGCGGCTTGCGGGCACGTACCCTCTCCTCACATGACAGCTTCGAATCAAAGAATTTGAGTCAGAAGGAGCCTCAGAAGTGATATCTATGTCAAACTTTCCCTCCGTACATCAATGCCTGGATCTTTTTAGTGGATTATTTACATTGTTTTTATTTTCGCCTTTTTTATATAAAAAAATTGAAATCAAGAGAGCTTAAAATTTTACTTTAAGTTGTTTTATAATTTCGCTTTCCTGGGAGAGGACAAGTCTAAACCACATAGTGTTTCTGGGAATCACAGACTACGGACGTCAGAGGACCAGGCGGCCACAGCATCCCCTCAGCCGATGGCAAACGCGCTTCCTGGCTTCCATCGTTGGGTTCCTGTCTCCCTCTGTTCTGCCCCTTCTCTTTCTCCTCTTTTTAAGGAGTTTCTTACTGCTCAAGAAGCAGCTGTTGCCTCCTGTTTAACTTAACTAAAAGATGTCCCAGATTCTTGGATGAATTTCAGTACATCAGTGAAGATCATAAACTGTTTGATTGTTTAAGCAGAAGTTTACACAATCCGCAGTTCCAAAATAACTCGACTTTAGAGAATAAACGTACTTTTGGAAGTAAACCAAGTTTT
>NW_006491875.1:0-1098 GCF_000325575.1 Pteropus alecto | reverse complement strand
CGCAGGTGTGCTCAGGCCCGCCGCAGAGTCCTTTGGGGTGTCAGGAGCAAGCTGGGGCCAGGGCTGGGCATGGGGGCCGCTGATGGGGCGGGCGGGGCCCGGGAGCACATCTGGGCACAGGTGGGCGGGTGGCCACAGATCCTTGGGAAAGAGCTGGACACCTGGCGGTCCCTGGTGTTTCGAGGTGCATCTGTTGTTTGGTTTCGTTAAACATCCAGTTCCATTCAGCTTTGTTTTGAATTCTCAACCAACGTACTGGAAAGGCCAGTTTTTCACCTAAAATGGGCTTCCGATACAGTTAGCAGTCTGCCGGTTCAGACCGGGCCGTCGAGCCCGGTGCTGTGGACGGGTCAGGGGTCACGCGGACGTGGCGCCGGGCTCGCTGACGCGCGTTTCCTGGGGAGGCCCCGTGTGGAGCTGGGGGCCCGGTCGTTGAATGATTCCCCCGTCTTCGGGGTCGGCGAGCTTGTCTGCGGAGGTCCAGGTGGGAAACGTGGGGTTCTGTGGGGCGTATGGTCCGCTGCAGCGGGGAGCGGGGTGTAAGAGTCAGCGTCCTTTCCCAACACCGAAAGTTGTATTTCACGTCATTTTCAGGCGTCCTGAAATATCACTATTTTGATTTTATTCGGACGGTTGAAACGCCCCGCGCCTGCTCAACCCGCTGGAGCGGGGAGGGGGCGGGGGGAGGTTTGAGCCGGGGCCTCACTCTCGCCAGACCCCTGCGGTGACCGCCGATCGCAGCCGTGTTCGCCGGGTGGGGGGAGGCGTTTCCTGTCCCTTCCTGTGTCCCCAGCGTGAAGGCCGGGCTGGGCTGCTGCCCCTTCGGCGTGTGCTCGGATGCGGAGGGAAACGGGCGTGAGGGTCAAGCCGTCCCGGCTCGAGGTCTGCTCTGGCCGCCCCCCGGCACGACGCAGCGGGGACTGGGATCCTGCGTCGGGTCAGCGGGGGCCTGTCTCGCCCTGGGTGTGCGCGCCCGGCCAGTCACCACGATTCTCGCCTCCTGGTGTGTGGAACGTCGCTGCTTCTGCCCTTCCCAGGGGCCCCCGGCCCCAGAGCAGCACGACTTCAGAATGCCACCGGACCCAGGGTGTGGCCAGC
>NW_006491874.1:0-1098 GCF_000325575.1 Pteropus alecto | reverse complement strand
GGGCTGGGCGCTGGGTGGGCCTGGTGGCTGATTCCACTGATATCTGCTACCTCTCTTTTCAACCCAACTGCATTTCTTAGGTGCTTTTAGGACATAAAAGGGATTTTTTTTAAAATTATCCATTAATATAAGGAAAAAAGCAGTAGTCATTTTGCAAGGCTTGCCGTTAGGGACACTTAGCACATCAGGGTGGCCCCGGGAACTGGCCAGCCCGAGCGGAGGCATCCACCTGTTCCCTCCCGCCAAAGCTGCGGAAACTGAGCCCCGTTAACCGGCGTCTCTCCGCGTGTCGCTCGTCGCAGGAAACGTTCGCTATCTTCGTCTTTGGAGCCGAGTTTGCCCTGCGGATCTGGGCGGCCGGGTGCTGCTGCCGGTACAAGGGCTGGCGTGGACGGCTGAAGTTCGCCAGGAAGCCCCTGTGCATGCTAGGTAAGGCCTGTCCCCGTCCCGCGGGGCCCTGGTCCCCTGCTTTGGGGGCGTGATTTCTCGGAGTTGATTCTAAGCAGACTCGCGGGGCTGCGCGGGGGCCAGCCCTGCCTGCACGAGGACGCGGAGCCTTCCCAGTGTCCCGTCCCCTTCCCAGGCCATCTCCTCATAATGAGTCCAGAGCGGTGACTCCTCGTGGGGACAGGCGCCGCTCTTGGCGTTCGGACCGAGAAGGAGCCACCTCGCTGCAGGATGTGGAGCCTCCCCCGGTCCTAGACCAGTAGCACCCCAGTCACGGTGACACCCCAGAGCGCCCCTGCATCCCCAGACTGTCCGTGCTGGGGGTGGGAGGCGAGACACGGTCGCGGGTTGAGAATTGCCTCCCTGGGACCCCGTTACGCCCGTGTTCCGGACATGGAAACTGAGGCTCAGGGGGCTGAACCCGGTTCCAGCCACGCAGGCGGTCGCCGGCGCGTTTCACACTAATGGCCAGGCCTGCGGTGCCTGCGCCCTCCCCCGCCACGCTGCCGAGCTTACCGTGAGTGGATTTGGGGCGCTGTCCCTGAGCCCCTCCGCTGGGGTGCAGGCATTCCGATCGCAGAGGAGGCGGAAGCTCTCACCCGTGCCTGTTGGCACAGCAGAGACCCACAGGTTCCCATCCGAAGATCCTGC
>NW_006491873.1:0-1097 GCF_000325575.1 Pteropus alecto | reverse complement strand
CATCTACACAATCAACATACAAAAAAATCAATTACATTTCTATATACTTGCAATGAACAATTCAACTTTTTAAAAAAAACATCCAAATTATTATAGCATCAAAATGATTAAAATACTTAGTAAAATGAAAAACTAAAATGCAAAACATTTGCTTTGAAAACTACAAGACTTTATTGAAACAAATTAAAGGTCTAAATTGATGGGAAGATATCACATATTCATAAATCAGAAAACAAGATAGAAATACTCCCCAAATTTATGTACAAATTCACCACAATTCCCATAAAAATCCAGATATTTTATTTGCATAAATTGACAAGCTGTTTCTAAAATTCATAAGGAATATTGCAGCACCTAGAATAGCCAAGACAATCTTATAAAAGCAGAACTAAGTTGAAAGAGTCATACTTACTAATTTCAAATCTTAGTACAAAGCTACAGTATTCAAGACAATGCATTACCTGCATAAGCACTGACATATAGATTAGCAGAATAGAATTGAAAGTCCAGAAATAAACTCACATTTACTCTCAGCTAATTTTCCACAAGCCTGCCAATACGATCAGTGGGGGAGTTCATAGTCTTTTCAACCAATGCTGAAGGGACAACTTGATATCCATGTGCAAAAGAATATATTTAGACCACTGTCTCACACCATATACAAAAATTTTATGGATCAAAAACCCAAATGTAGGAACGAAAACTATTAAAATCCTGCAAGAAAACATTTTAAATCTCCATAACCTTGCATTAGACAGTGGTTTCTTAGCTATGACACTAAATCACTAGCAACGGTAGAAAAAATAAATTGGATATTATCAAAATTGAAAACTTTTATGCTGCAAAGTTTACTATTTTCGACACCTCCAGAATGGGACAAGACATTTGCAAATCATATATATGAAAACAACTTGTATGTAGAGTATAAAAAGAATTCTTAAAACTCAATAGTAAAAAGGCAAATAGCCCAAGTAAAACCTGGGCAAAAGATCTAACTCATACTTCTCTAAAGATACATAGTAACAAAAAGCATGTGGAAAGATGCTCAATATCATTATCCATGAGTGGAATGCAAATCAAAACTACACTGATATCTC
>NW_006491872.1:0-1098 GCF_000325575.1 Pteropus alecto | reverse complement strand
AGGGATTTCTTTCAGATTCTGTAAAAACAGACTTACCATAGGAGTTTTACAATCTCTGGTTTTGCTTACGAATAGTGATTAACTTCATGAGAATGGGACGTGCTGGTTAATACAAGGTCTGTTGAATGCAATGTGCTTTTCTCCCTTCTTAGTTATGTACATTTAGGATGTAGGCAAAGGGTAGTTAAATACAGTATCTCAGGTTTTTTCCCCTCTGTATTCCTGACCTTATAGACAGGACGGAGTCTGGTTTTAGAATAGAGTCTCTCTTGTTATCCCTATGCTAGCTCACAAGTACTGGTGAGCAAGCTGTTAGCCTTGCTGGTAATTCACCCACTTTACTTGGTTTATAGTCTTATCTTCCAGAGACAAAAGACAAATATTTTCTTTTTGCCTCCTTAACCACAGAAACAGGTGAATGTGATGGTTTCAATTCTCAAACTTGACGGAGAAATGATACATATTAATGTCTTCTTGCTGCCATAACAAATGACCACAATCTTAGTGGCTAAAAACAATATAGGTTTATTATTTTACAGTTCTGTAGGTAAGAATTCCAACGTGGTTTGCACTTAAGTTCAATCCAAGATGTTGCGTAGGGCCACGATCCTGTCTGGAAGGTCTCTAGGGAGGAAATGTTTCCTGCTTCTAGAGGTTACCCACATACTTTAGCTAGTGGCCCCCTTCCTCTACCTTCAAAGCCAGCAAAGTTACATCTCTTTGTCCCTTCTTCTCAAAGTTACATGTCCATCTCCCACTTTTAAGGACTCTTGTTGGGTCCACTTTGATAATCTAAAATACTTCTCTCATTACAGGTCACATCTACAAAGTTCCTTTTTCCATGTAAGGTAATACTGATACCACAGAAATTGGAAAAACCTGCCTTCTTGCAGCCTGCGGCTATGAGAATGACCTCATGTGCAGATCATTCTTTGGGCTTTAGTAATCACTTAGCATTTATTTATGTTCATAAAAGGAAAGAATTGTAGAGTTTCTCCTTTTTGGAATAAGGATGGATGTCAGAGGTATCTATTTAATAACATTCATGTATATTTTTCCCTTTAAAAATGTTTTATATGGTGAATTTTTTGAAAAAAA
>NW_006491871.1:0-1097 GCF_000325575.1 Pteropus alecto | reverse complement strand
GGGAGACCACCTAGAAATACCAGGTGCTATGGGCAATTTAAAAAAATTTTTTCTCTAATTTATACCTAATTTCATATTTGAAAAACTTTTAGTTTGTGTATGTAAATGTACTTTTCTTCTGTAAATTTTATGAAAGCTAAATACAGATCAAATATTTCCAATGAAAATTTAGCACATTTTTGACACAAAACAAGATGTGCTATAATTGTAAAATACACACCAAATTTCAATACTTTGTGAGAAAAAGAATATAAAATATGTCATTAATAATTTTTATATTGGTCACATGTGGAATCATAATATTCTGGATATTAGGTTAAACAATATATGTTAAAACTGACTTCACTAGTTTTTTTTTATACTTTTAGATGTTACTACTAGAAAATATAAAATTAAATATGCAGCTTTCATTGTTTTTCTGTTGGCAAGCATGGATCTGGACACTGGCATGAATGTCTCTCAGCCGGCAAACGGGGTACCGAGGACACATGTGACCTCTGAGCACTGGAGCCTCTAAACATACAGACCAAGGCTGAATATCTCCTGCGTATTCCCCTCTAAGCTCTAAACCCAACAGGAAGTTTAGTCATGGGCCTCTACAACATGTGTTAAGAGCAGAAGTCACAAATTTGGAGTTTTTAGGGACCAGGCAGATAACCTACCATGGAAAAACTCTAGAGGTAAGGCCAGAGCAGTGACCAAATTTTCTATTTAAAGGCCATATGCAAAGAATAAATTCCCAAATGACTGTCCCCTGGGTCACCAGTGTGCCATCTCTGCCTAGGCCCATGGAATCATAAGGCCCTTGGAGTGCCTGGAACGTGGTTGTTTCATTCCAAGGGTAAAGACACTGAAGCCAGAGATGAGAGCTGTGTTAATTAGCGCTAGAGTCAGGCTGAGCACTAAGTCTCCTAACGCCCACAGAACACACCATCTCTCAGCTTTAGGTGCCCACAAATACATGCCAAATGGGCTTGATTTAAGAAACGCAGGATGCACTCTACAAGGATCAGGCAGCCTGCCACCTACCCCAAGATTTCCAAGCCTCCCCTTCCTAGCACTACAAGCCCATTCTGAGGAATTACGGCAGGGATCCA
>NW_006491870.1:0-1098 GCF_000325575.1 Pteropus alecto | reverse complement strand
GACCCTCAGGAGAATGGGGGCGAAGGAGGCAGAAGGCAGGGCTGGACGCCCCGAGCGGACAGGTGCGGAAGCACAGCCCCGCGTGGAGTGAGCGAGGCACCCCGGGAAACCCTGCGCTCCTCCTGCCTCCTGCGGAGGGCCCTGCCCTCCCCCCAGCTGCTTCCTCTCCACTTTGGGACCAAAAAGGCTGGTGCTGAACCCTTGTGTCCCCTGACAGTGCTGGGGGCCTGGGCCTGGCAGGACGGTCAGTGGACAGCTGGGTGGGCAGAGGATGGAGTGGCTCTGGTCCTGTCCCTCAGCACAGGATAGGAGGTGGCTTCCTGTCGCCGTCACTCTCTGGCCTGAAACCGCTAGGAATGCCCGCTGGCCGTCTGGTGCTGGGCGGGGCGCATGCTGGTGACCCTGGCTGCGAGCTGGAGGCAGCAGAGGGCCTCAGCCCCCGCAAGTTGGCTTCAGGCCACCAAGACCTCCCTGCTGACCTGGCTCCTGTCAGCACGTGGTGCTTCAGGGTAGAGCGCCGGCTGCCTGCCACCTCGCTCCTGTGGCCCTGGTGTCCACTTAACATAAAATCGAGCGAGGGGTGGCGCTTGTGTGAGTCCCCTGACCCATGCTGGTGTCCTGGGCGCCCTGCCTTGTGAGCTTTGCCACTTGGGGCGGGGGCTCTGTGAGCTCCGTCTTCCCATTTTCTTGAGAATGTGACCAGGAGGGTGAAGTGCTGTGGTTGCTGGTGGCTCTGCCCTCTCTGGGGGTAGGAAGTCACTGGGGAAGGAAGAGAGTTGAGAAACAGGACCCCCTGGCCCCCGAGGAGGATCTGGGAGGACCTGCCCTGAGCTGGGGTTCCTGCCAGCCGGGTGCTGAGGGGGCAGCTGGCTCAGGGCTGGTCTTAGGTCGCTGGAGGGGACGGCCCCCTCCGGCCCGCTCTGGCCCAGGCCTGCGACCTCCACGTCGATCCACCCACCCACCCGCTTGCCGGCCTGGGCCCCTTCCAGTGGGCCACTCCCAAGAATGGTGCGGGAGGTGTTGTGTGGGACCAGGAAGTGGCCAGGCCGAGGGTCCGGCAGTGTGCCGCTGTGGAGGCTCCGAGGGAGAGGCAGGGAG
>NW_006491869.1:0-1097 GCF_000325575.1 Pteropus alecto | reverse complement strand
ACCACAATGACTTAGCGGAGAGTGAGCCAGATAAGCATGAAACCCTTTGGGAAAGGAGACTATTGGAAAGCTATCTTTCAGCTACATAACCAGAAATACAGTGGCCAAGCAAGCTATTGAATCACGGCGTGTCTGTGGCAAGGAAAGAGGAGTTAGTTCATCCTAAAAAAACATTTCTGCAGGTCAAGGAAGAGGAGGGAAAATAGAAGGTGAGTTGGAATGACACAATGACACAGTCTATCGTCCACTAGGGAACGAGCAGCTGACAGTGCCAAAAGCTCAATTGTGTCCAGACACACTCTGTTATTACTCCTCTGCTATCAATGCCAACATAGCAGTTCTGAACATTTTATGCTGCATCCTGATTTGCCCTGCAGGGTGTAAGCTGCTGATATCTAGTCATTTTGAGACCGTGAAAAATAAAACAATTGCATTTGCTACCTGGGAGACGGAAGGCAAAGCATGCTGGCTCTGTTACCTTCTGAATCTCTCTTCAATGGTATACCAATGTAGCTGAAAGTAATTGAACCAGAATCTCAGTGTAAAATAAACCCCCTGCAATCTTTAATACTCATAGGTCTTTATCAAAGGGAAAAAAGCAAGAATGAGGTAAACAGAACATTAGGGAAATATACTTCACCCATTAGGTCTGCAATTGCCAAGGAGAAAGGAATGGTCTTCCATCAACGACTGTGGCAGCACTTGAGAAAACAAGTAGCAAATATGAATTGAAGCTGCATTCTTTTCTAGCGCTTTCATTTTTACCCTCTGTGGAAATTATCTGGCACATTTTCATCACTTTCTTTTATTGAGTTTTATAAAATAAATGACTTGAGAGCAGCAGTCAATTACAGTCCATCGATGAGTATAATTCAAAGAAACAGAGTTTCTGTTTGCTAGAAGTAATAGTAGCTAAGTGCTGCTTTTGTAATATATACACCCATAATGTATTATCCTTAAAATGCCAGAGAATTGTGTTATTGTTCTTCTATTGCTTCCTGTGGCGATACCGAAACATTACAGAAGTCAAGTTTCAGGAGCCACAAGGCAACAAGGTGTCTTAGGCTAATGGGGATAGTCTGTTTTAAAGAGACAGT
>NW_006491868.1:0-1095 GCF_000325575.1 Pteropus alecto | reverse complement strand
GAATATCGAGTCCAGATCTCTTCAAGCTTTACGTGCAGAAGCAGCTCCTCGCAGGGACGGGGGTGTTGATAAAACGCAGCTTCTGATTCTGATTCAGTAGGTCCTGGGTGTGCCCCAAGATTCAGCGTCTGACAAGCCCTCAGATGACGCCCGTGCTGCTGGTACAAGGATCATGCTTTGATTCATCAGTTCTAGAGCCATGCCCACGTTCCTGTCCTGACCTTGGCTACGTTATTCAGACATGCTTTACCTCCCTAAAAAGGCTGGGAAGGCCACATAGAGTAGTGGAAAAGGCATGGATTTTGGAATCTAAAAGGCATATATTTAATCCTAGATTATCCTCGTAAGGTTTTGAGTCTCTGGACAAATTAACAAGTCTTTCTGATATCCAGTTTCTCGTCTTAATACAAATATAATCATTATTGCACAAGATGATTGTCAAGGATTAAATGAAATCACAGTTCCTCAATCCCTTATTCAAAATATTTGGTGGAGGCCAGAGGTATTACAAAATCCAGAATATTTTTAGATTTAAAAAAATAATTATGGTGTGCATGCAATATATTGTGTAACAGCCCCAGAAGGGTCTGAGATGGCACCCCCTAATAAAGTATGTTACTATTTATGCAGCTAAAGTATATGAATAGTATACCATGCAGGAGGAATGAGAGCGATAAAGAGCTAAAGTTTTGATGCCAGATACGTTTAGGTCAGGTATGAGTTACCAAAAAGCTTTCAGTTTTCAGAGCTTGTTGTATTTTGAAACTATGGACAACAGGGTTGCAAACCTGCGCTCGGCCTGGAAGCGTGTTCATCTTTCTGCTGAAAGAGCAGAACACACACCATCCCCCGTGCATTGTGGCTATGAAGGCAAAACCCCTGAGACCGAGACTAGACACGGAGCAGACCAAACCTGGAGAACGAGATAACCAAGTCAAGGGCGAAGTGCACTACCTAGGGCCAGGTAAGATTCAAGGTCAAAGCCACACAAGCCTCGCTTCTAGAATATCCTCATATTGAATCCTGTCAGCACTCTATTTTTTTATTTACTTTTTTCCCAATGGGTCTGTTTCTGTTTTGTTTTGTTTATTCATT
>NW_006491867.1:0-1097 GCF_000325575.1 Pteropus alecto | reverse complement strand
CTCTCCCATTGCTTCCTCAGGAGTTGCACCTCCATGAGGGATAGTGAGCTCTGGGCTTTCTCAGGCATGGGCTGGACATTCTCAGAGTCTGGCTGGACTCACCCAGAGTGAAGTAGAGCTGAACTTGGGGCTGGTTCCCTCTGCCTCTTATATACCTTGCTCTCAGAGAGTTCAGTCTCACTCTAATTCCCCAGCCTCAACTCTAGGTGACAGCTTGAGCCTTCCTGAAATTTCCCAGTTGTTGGTGCTCTCTGATTGTGTCCAAGTTTCTAATCCCCAGGCTCCTGCTTTTGCTTGGAGCTCAGGAGCATGGGTCTAGAGCCCCCTGAGAAGTGAAACTGTAGCTGATAATCGTCAGGATTCTCAAATAGTCCAGCTGAGATGGAGGCAGCCTGGGCTCTAGGATGGGCACAAGGAGTCCTGGAGTTTGGCCCTGCTGCTCCTACTTGTTTGCTGTGGGATGTAGGGCAAGTCACTTTCCATCTCTGGGCTCAAATTACTTGTTCATCTATCCATTCATCCATCCAACAAGCCTTTTGACTACTCTCCATATTGGATAAAGTCTCAGCCCCTCTGCATGGCATTTAAGGCCCTTCACAGTCTGAGCCATTTAGGAGGGAGCTGGATGAAATTTTGCTTCCTGAACTGCTCTTATCCTGCCCTGACTTCTCAGTCCTTCACACAGCACACCTGGAGCTGCAAGTGGTCTTCTGTGCCAGGCAGGCTGGCAGGGGCACACTCCGGACACCTGAGTACAGAGAAGCTCTGCCTTTGCCAGAATTTCCTGGAAATCCTGGCTGCCTGGTGCTAAAAGACCCAAGGGTTTTAAAAGAAGCTCTCCCAGTCCCCGAATTTGGAACTAACTTGGGGATAGGGAAAGGGGTGTGGAGAAGTAGGTTATGAGAACCAGGGAGGGTCAGCTGACCTGAAGAGGCTCAATGGGATAGGCCTTTTGTGGACAGACCAGGGAAGAGAAGAAGGATGGGAGGACAAAGAGTTCTGCAGAAGCCAAAACCAGGAGAGACCTGGAAGTGGCCATGAGTTGGTTGGTTTGACTCAAAAATGGGAACTTAAGTTTGAGGCTGCCTTGGTGGCCA
>NW_006491866.1:0-1097 GCF_000325575.1 Pteropus alecto | reverse complement strand
GGAACCAATTCAGATATGGCCCTTTCCCATCCCAGTCACCTGCCCCAGTCCACCACAAATTCACACCGTCTCTACATTATATCACAGAGCCCAATCCCCACAAAAGGCCTCCTCGTTTATTTATCTCTGAGTTCCCTGTACCTGACACAGGGACATTACTAAACACATGTTAGCAAAAATAATTAACTGGATTATGAATAACTTGATACAGGAGTAGCTTTTAATTGGGGCAAATATACATATACATAAACATTTTGTATTTTTTACCTAAATAAAATTCCAAATAATATTCAAATCAGAGTATCTACAATTATATCAACATATTTTAACTTGCCCGTTGCTTTTAATGACATTATTTTATGGTATATAATTATATCATTATCTATCGTATATAAGGACATCATTTTATAACATACTATTTAAACTATTCTATTATATATGTTACAATAATGTAAAAATATTAGATATGCTATAGCGTGGTGCTATGTCAAAGACTCCAAACTTTTTAATCACAAAAAAAAAATTGTCTGTTTGAAGAAAAAAGACATTTTCTAGAACAATGTTGTCCCGTAAGACTTTCTGCAATTATGGAAATGTTTATAAATATTTATAAATCAGTGCTTTCCAAAAGAGTAGCAGTAGTCATGTGGCTATTAAACACTTGAACTATGACTAGGGCAACTAAAAAACTGATTTTTTATATTTTATATTAGTTTAATTTTAAATGTAAGTGTAGATAGGTATAAAAAGCTACTGACTACCCATTAGACAGGTCACTTTTAGAAATCGGAGGAAACAAAACTACTTCGACCACTTAAAATTTGGTAACCGAGAAATTATAAACAAGGTATTAAAACTGAAGGTCACAGAAAACTAAACCAAGAAAAAAAATTTATAAAATAGATAAAAAAGAAAAAGTGTTTTCTTGATTTATTGAATGCCAGAAAAATAATTTTTCTTTTAATTATTTGGAAGAACAGTTAAATTTCTTATTAGCTGTGCAAAAATCATCAGATGCCCACTGGTCTGTGATAAATATAAAACCACCAACATAATTAAAAATAATTCATCATTTAAAATAGATAACTCAAAAAAAA
>NW_006491865.1:0-1097 GCF_000325575.1 Pteropus alecto | reverse complement strand
AGCTGGGTTCTAAAGAATGATTTAGAATTTATTTGGGCCAAAGGAAGGTCAATTCAGATAGCAGAAATAGCAAGTGTCAAGGCCCTGGGGCAGGAGGAAGGATGGTTCATTTTCACCTGAAACTGACTAGAGCATAGGGAGTGCCCTGGGGGGGTGGGAGAGGTAGTGGTGGGGAGTGTAGAGGGTCTGAAAGTCAAGGCCGGAGCAGAGAAATAGAGTCAAATTATGCTGCACTAAGAGTTTGGTTTTTATTCTAAGAGGGATGGGTAGCTAAAGTATTTTCACAATTGTTAACACAAGATCAGATCTAGGTTTTGAAAAAGATCACTTGGACTTCCATATGGAGAAAGGTTTGAGGGAGGGTGGGGATGGAGCCCAAGTAAGTATGCAGGAAACTTGGAGTTGGAAAGAGCTCCTAAAATAGGGTTTCTCAGTCTTGGTAATACTGACTTTTGGGCCAGATAATGTTTTGTTGTGGGGGTTGTCCTGTGCATTGCAGGATGTTTAGCAACCTCCCTGGTCTCTGCAGTCTAGATGCCAGTAGCATCGACCTTTTCCTCTCCAGTTATGACAACCAAAAACATCTCTAGACATTGTCAAATATTAACTGGGGGGTGGGGGTGCAAAATTGCCCCTGGTTGAGAAGCAATGCTCTAAAATAACTAAATACATTGTTTCTGGCTTCTTAATAGAATCATCTGGGGAGCTTAGAAATACAAATGCTGGGTCTCACCCTAGACCAACTGAAGTAGACTCTTTAGAGGCAAGGGGGACATCTACATAGTTTTAAAAGCTCTTCAGGTGATTCTGCTCACAGTGATGTTTGACCACCACCTGTCTAGTTCAACACTCTCCATCTACATACAGATCAGAACACTGAAGCCCAGAGTAGAGAATGACTCGCTGAACCTGAGGCAGAGTAGCTCTAGAACCCAAGATTTTTGATTCCTAGACCAGTGCTTGTCCATTAGACCATATTGCCTCTTTAACAGCTGCATAAAACACGCCCACAAAATATAGGCAAACTGGAAAACCAGCCTCCCTGAGTTACCAGCTCCGGTCTTCTGAACATTTCAGTGTTAAGGCTGCCATTCGCA
>NW_006491864.1:0-1095 GCF_000325575.1 Pteropus alecto | reverse complement strand
GTGCATGCCAAGCCCGAGTTACAGGCCGAGACTGGCTTTCTCTCTGTTTCGACACCAGACACCGCGTCTTTGCTCACAGACAAACCTGCTAAGGTTTCGCTGAATGTGATTTCCATGATTATGTGCTTTCCAAGATTTTCGCAGGGTATAAAAAACTATTAGCAATTAAACTTTTCCTTAATTTTAGTTACATGCTTGGCAGCGCGTAGGGTCTGTTCAGCCAGAAGTCTGCATATTCTCTCTCCTTTGCCAGACAGAGAGGGGAGGTGTTTCTAGCAATGCGCATCACTGTTTAAATGAACCAACACACATTGCCACAGAAGCCGTGTCTCACCATTTTCTTTTCCTTTTTGAAATAGCTCACGACTTCAGTAGGCCGTCCCATCTGCTCCGAAGTTCATGTGTGCGTTTTTCGAAGCAGATCGTAGCCACAGATAACGAAGCTGCGCTGGCAGCACAGCAGCCACCAGCTACCTGCGGTCATTAAAATTTAACTTAATTAAAATTAGATAGCATTCATAATTTTGTTCCTCGGCCTGACTAGCCACATTTCAAGCACTCAACAGCCACAGGTGGCCACCATATGGGACAGCAATCATCACAGAAGTTCTATAGGACAGCTGTAGGCTACAATGTACATATCTTATAAACTGAATTGAAATGGAAAAGATTCTGTAATTATTTGTAAAGTGTAACGAAGGAAGAGATACAGTGTCACGTATATTCTTTACAGAATAAACGTAAAATACACAGAAAAACTTTATAGTTCTCTTGTACTGTTTTCACTTAGAGTAGAACGTATTTGACTTTGCAGAGTTCAGGGCTCGCTGTGTTTTATTTGGTTTTCTTTTAGACAAAGAGAGGAAAGTATGGAAATAACAAAAGTTGAGTGCGGTCACGGTGTTTCTCAGGCTTAGAGCTGTAAGACGCCATCCTAACGCCCGCACCCCTGTTTCAGGCAGTGTAAGGACATGACCTGCCCTGAAATGACTTTCAGGGAAAAATGATCTAAGAGGATTTACTTTTCTTCCTAGTAGTCTTTGGATTTATAACCCTAGATTATTATTATATATAATGATATAATACATCATATAT
>NW_006491863.1:0-1097 GCF_000325575.1 Pteropus alecto | reverse complement strand
ACTTCTTCCATCTCACAGGCCCACTTCTGAACTCTGTCTCCAATCTTTTCCCTTTCTTCAGGAAGCTCCACTCTACAGGGTGACTTCTTGGATAATTGAGTCATTTTAAGCCCTACTTTTTGTTAGCATTGTGAGAGACTCCGGTCATGCAGGAATAAGATGCTGTTCCTATCTTCAAAAGCTCACAGTCATTATAACAGAGAAGACAAACACACAAACCCCTAACATAAATAAAGATTTAATTGTCCAAGTTCTGAGTGGTCCCCTCACTGAGTCAGCCACAATTCAGCATAAGACCTCATTCTCTGCAATTGTGTTAACAAATCTATCTCGAAAGGTGAAAATAATGCCAGAACAAGCATTTGCTTACTTATGATGTGAACTACTACTTTCTAGAAGTCTTACATTATTTCTCTATAAGTACCCTAGATGGAAAACTAAATTATAACCAGACAATTGCTTACCAAATGGAATGGGAATTACTAATAAGAGCCAGATGTGTGAAGGCATCAGACTCTGATAATGTGATGTTCCTTCTTCAGAGAAAGAACAAGCAAAAAGTTTAAATCTTTGGACTATGGAAACCTCTTCCCTGGACAAGCTTGGGTCAGCACAGTCTCTGGGCCTCCCTTTCTGTGTTTCCATTGCTGATCAGTACTCTTTCTCATTGACTAATTCTTTCTTTCCAGATGCACAGATATTTAATCATATTAAAGTTTAGCCTTGCTGGTTTAAGAGCCATCTATTCTTTTATAATAGCTAGGATGGCCTCTACTGTAATCTACTTGAGCACTATTTTAGAGTTTAAATTCTCAGGTTTTAATTTTTATTTAAAATTTTGTGGATGATATCTCACAAGATTTAAAATTAAAATATTAACAATAACAGCAGCCAAAATTTGAATGTGTTTTATATTTCAAGCACCAAGTAGAACACTCCTAGCCCAGCATGTACAATGATTCTGAGACATAAAATAACCCACAGCATTCTAAGTTGGAGTGACTATAGGAGAGTGATGGAGATGAAACCAGTGAGGTAGCCAGAAGGCCAGTCATAAAAAATAAAAATAAATAAAAGAATAAAAATAAAAATAAAAA
>NW_006491862.1:0-1096 GCF_000325575.1 Pteropus alecto | reverse complement strand
CCGCATCCTGTCAATCAATTGTAAACTAACCCACGCATGAGCTCTACGAAGATTTAAAATAATACAGCAGTAAAATGGGGTCACGTTGAAACATTACGTAATAGAGTAGATGTGAAATAAGCATTATTTTGTGAGTATCAGACCAGAGATGTTTAGCTGAAGTGGCGTGAGAGCAAATGTCCGTCATTCTGACCCCGGCGACCCCGGTTCTTAGCTAAGAAGGCAGCACCTGCGTCAGGCAGTGCCAGCCCCGTCGGATGTGCTAAAACAGCAAGACAACGAGTTTCACTACTCTGGGTTCCGAAGAATGTCGTGCTCTCGACAGTCATTCCAAAACAACCTTAGGGACTAGGATCCTGAAGCCCACAGCGGTCAAGTGTGTTGAGAAAAGAAATTTGTTTAATCGAATTTATTAAAACTCCAACCTAAGACAGTGATTATGATATATGAAATGCATCAAGGTAGTAGCATTTACTCATGTTCCATTAGTAAGATTAGGGGCTCTGCTGGTGATAGTGTTTAGGGCATAATGATGCTTCAGCCAGTGTCTGCCGCAGAGAAGTCAGGAGCTGACCGCGAGAAGCCCCTCCCACACTTCCTGGCAGTGACAGGTCTCCCTAATTTCGTTTCTGTATTTATGAATGGGGTTAATAACACGAATCCAACTCAGAGGTTCATTGTGAGATTCAAATGAAATTCTGCATGTAAGTACGGAGACGCTTCAATAAAAGTCAGCTATTATTGATGTTAATTAACATTATTATTATTTCCATTCTAATAGTACTTCTTTTGCTAGACACATTATAGGACCTGTCTTCTCCACAGATCCAGACATGCTTGCACATTCGATTTGCCTACACTGAGATCACTGTGCAAACTGATCTTTTCCTTAATCTTGACCGAAGCTGGTGACGAGTCTCATCGTTCACTGAGTCTCGTAGTCGCATTGGCAGGGGCCAGGGGACACTGAGGTGAGGGTCCTGAGCTGAGCCTGGGTATGTGAGGGAGCAGTGTCGCCCTTGGTAAACCGTCAGAAATTCCTTGGGGCCCAGAGGGAGGAAGTGGCAGGCCACGTGGTGCACATATGCTGCTTCTG
>NW_006491861.1:0-1092 GCF_000325575.1 Pteropus alecto | reverse complement strand
ATGGATATTATAAATATGCTTTAGTCATGATATGTATGTTTATTACTGGACTCCAGCTTTCCTTTGTAGACAAGCTACTGCCTCTTCTGCCCTTAAAGACCTATTAAAAAGATTATCCCTACCTGGGGAACTCCTCTCAAACTCCATAGTGGTTGAGGACCCCATCTTACTGGTCAGGTGCTTCAACAAGTCTGTGCTGTTTGGCCAGTGTTACAACATTTCACTGCACTTACCATCCTCAGTCCTCAGGTTTAGCTGAATGTACTAATGGCATTATTAAGATTCAATTGGCAGTACTCATAGAGACATTTCAAATACCTTGGCCAAAGCGCTGCCAGTGGACCTTTTAAATCTCAGATCCACCCCTTTTGGAGCTCATAAAATCTTACCTTTTGAGATAATTACAGGACGCTGCATGTATTTGGCTCCTGCTTCTTTCGATCCACAGTTGATAAAGAGAGACATGCCTCAATATTGTAAAGGCATAATTGCTTCTACTGAAAATAACCATGCTTTAGTACAGTGCACTCCAAGGAGATAAAAACCCATAACATCACACTCTACAACCTGGACACTTTGTTTACTAGAAAAGACGCTTCAAAAAAGACTCCCTCCAGCCTTGCTGGAAAGGTCCCTGTTAGGTACTGTTGACTAACCCCTGTGCTGAGAGCAGACTCTTGAATTCAGGAAGTAGACTCTTGGATCCATACATCACGCCTAATGAAGCACCAAATGCTGACTGGAATTGCACACAGTCTGGTAAACTGAAATTGAAGCTGTCAAAAATTGAAGCAGGTGACAGTTTTTCCAAAACAACTGGACCAGACCTGTATAACATTTTCTTACTGTTGTTTCTTCTCTTTCCTGGAAGAAAAATGCCCTTGTCTGTATTTCCCAATCTGCCGTGAAAGGGAAAACCTCTCCAGCTCTTGGACCTGTCATCAAGAGCTTCAGCATCCAAGACAGTACTGACCCTTTAGTTAGTTCACTTATTTCAGATCTGAACTCCTATTTTAGAATCATCATCGTAAGTTTGTTATGTTGGTTTTAATTTTGCTCTGTTTTTTTGTTTTGTTTTGTTTTGTTTTTGTT
>NW_006491860.1:0-1092 GCF_000325575.1 Pteropus alecto | reverse complement strand
AAAAAAAAAAACAAACAGAAAAAGTAGGCAAAACATGACTAGTTAACAAAAATAAAATAAAAATAAACAACATTTATAAAAATATGCCAAACTTTACCCATATTTAAAGAAATGCAAATCAAAAAAAAGATTGTTTCTCAACTATGTATATGGCAAAGGTTAAAAAGTTCAATACTGTCGGCAAGGAAGGGAAAAGTCATTCTCATACAAGACTGCTAAGATTGAAAATTGGTTAATACAATAAAATATACAAATTCCATTCCTTGGAATTTATTGTATAGCTATATTTAAATAGTGTGCAAAGATACACAGACAAAACTATTCACTGCAGCATTATTTGTAAGAGCAACAAACGAGAAACAACCTAAAGTCCATTAAAGACCGATGAGAAATAAAAACTTATATCTAAGTTTTACAACAGAACATTAAAGAGCCTTTGATGTGAAAAAAATACATATATACAGGCTAACGTGAAAAGATTTTTAAGATATATTGACTGGAAAAATAACAAGGATCAGAATAGTAAATGCACTGTGAAACTAAGTCATTTAATATATATTAAGTTTTTAAACATAATTACATTGTATATGCTATCTTGTAAAAAGGTCACAGACCTAAGAAATGGCTAAGTGTTACACATGACTGAAGATAAAATACATGATACTCAGTTAAATTTGAATTTTGGGTAAACAACACATTTTTTTTAGTATAAGTATGTCCAAATACTGCCAGGGACTTAGTTTTACATGCTATATCTGGCAACTCTAGTTACATAACACTGTGCAAGTCACAACCTCAGTTATCTTAGTTTCTATATCTGGAAAACGCAGGAGTCAGACTGTGATTTCTTCTAGATCTGAAATCAGTTCTACAATTTTTTTCTTAGTTCTAAAATCTATTTGTTGTAAACCTCCCTAGAATGCTGGCATTTTATAAAGAATTCGACATATACCCACAATAATGTTCAGACATACTAACAGTTTCTAACAATCTTTCACTGAATCTTTCCAGTCCCTGAAAACAGACATTCTTCAAGGTTCTACCTTGGTCTCTCAGTTTACACAACTCTACACACTCAGTAATTTTTTTTTT
>NW_006491859.1:0-1093 GCF_000325575.1 Pteropus alecto | reverse complement strand
TCCTCTTGGTAACATGCATCACCTCTGAGTTTTCATTTGTTTGCATGATTGTGTGTGTAACGCCTATCTCCCCACAATACCTTAAACTTGTTTTTATTCACCATTTCACCTCCAGAACCCAGTGTTCCTGGTATATGTCAGATATTTAATGTGCAGTAAATAAACAGGGGCAAAACGACAAATAAAAAATATGAGTGAAAGAATGAAAAAATGAAGGAGTAAAAGCCAGGGGGGAAAAAAAAGAAGGAAGAAACATCTAATTGGAGAAGCTACATTAAGGTAAATGATAATTTAACCTAAAACAAATGTACCAGCACAGTTAATACTACTTGTTAGACTTATAGAGGTGCTTTTGTTTCTTTTTCTCTTTCCCAAGCCTTCACTTTACCCTTCCTTAAGGCCCACGTCCACCATATATGCCTCCTCTACACTGCTAGTCTACAAGCCATATCTTGTTTACTGCACTGTTATTCTAAAACGCTGGCATGGATTAAAATGAAACAGGCCCTGAATATAGTCAATGAGACAGACTTTTATATAGACTACTCCAACAGTCATTACATGAACTGTACACATCACATGAATTAGCAGAATCTGTTCTTTGATGTAAATTTTCCCACATATGATTGGTAAATAGGAAACAGTGTTCTCATATCTCAGAAGTAATGTTAGTTCTTCTATACTATTTCTTAGGAGCTTCATGTTTTAAGGTTATCCAGAGAAAGCTCTGTCACAATTAAAGAAAAGGATATATATGAAGTTCTTTAGAAAAAAGTTTAAAAATCTGTGAAAGCACTTTCCTTTAGTGCTTCAAGAATATTGCAAGTTTAACTTGCAACTGTTAAACTTGCTGCTGAAGCTGCCAACACAGATTAAGAAGCTGCAGAGACATTAATCCCTGTATTAAAACAACGGATTAATGAAAAAGGCTACACATTAGATTAGATTTTTAGTTTTGATAAAAATTGTTCATATTGGAAAATCTGTATCAAAAAGAAACAAGTAGGAGCTCCAGGACTTAAGGCTGCTAATGACCAAGTTACACTGAAGCCAGGTGCAAATGCTGTTAGTGGGTTAACAGTGTGAGTGTGAG
>NW_006491858.1:0-1096 GCF_000325575.1 Pteropus alecto | reverse complement strand
TGTGCCCCACCCCCCACAGCTCCCCGCACAGTCGATATCAGGCACCAGAGCAGAGCATGTGTCACGATGGATGAGCCCGCACCGACGCGTCATGATCACCCAGGGTCCATAGTTGACACTACGGGTCACTCCTGGTGCTGGACAGCTGGACAGTGTGTGCCCACCACTGCAGTATCGGGCAGAGTAGTTTCATTGCCCTAAAAGTCCTTCGTGCCCCCCATTCATCCCCCTCCCCGTCCCGGCAACCACTGATGCTTTTACTATCTCCATAGTTTGGCTTTTTCCAGAGTGTCGTATGCAGGTGCTCCTTGATTTACCGTCCTGATAATCCCATCATAAGTTGCAAGTACCGTAAATTGCAAATGCACATGCGCCTAATCCACCAAATGCTGCGGCTCAGCGCAGCCTCTCGCAAATGCGCTCACCCGTGCCACCGCCCAGCATCCGGGGACAGTGTCCGGCCGCGTCTTGCTAGCCCGGGAGAAGAGCCGCATTCAGAGTTAGAAGTACGGCTTCTACTGACTGTGTGTGGTTCTCACACCACCGTAAAGTTGACAAATTGTAAATGGAACCGTCGTAAGTTGGGGACTGTCTGTATTTGGAATCATATGTAGCCTTCGTAGACTTCCTTTTTTTTTTTTCTTTTAAAAGCTCTGTTGAGATCGAACTCACATGCCATACAATTCACCCATTTAAATGTGCAGTTCAATATTCTACTCTCTTCACAGGTTTGCAACCATCACCACAGTAAATTTTATGACATTTTTGAGAGAAGCCTTGGGCCTTTTAGCCGTCACGCCCCATCCTCCTTCCCTCCCCCCACCCAGCCCCTGATGACCACTAGCCCGAGCCCTGTCTCCGGGGACGTGCCTGCTCTGGACATGTCCCATCCATGGGACTGCCACGTGGCCTCTGCGTCTGCCTCCTCTCACTGGGTGGCGTGCGCTCAAGCCTTGTCCACGTGGCAAGTGTCCGTGCTTCACGCCTGTCACGGCCGAGTGACACCGCAGTGTGTGGACAGACGACCTCGTGTTTCTCCATTTGTCTGTCAGTGGACATCTGGGCTGTTTCCACCCCGGGTTACTGTGACACAGGC
>NW_006491857.1:0-1095 GCF_000325575.1 Pteropus alecto | reverse complement strand
GCTATTTATTAGCAGTTCAGGTTTTAGAGTCAAAGTTACCCCTGAATTTTTGACTGTGTGGTGGGTCGATGCCCCTAACCCCTGTGTTGTTCAAGGGTCAAGGACAACCTCAATTCTTGGATTCATAAACTGTATTGCATATATTTTTTGGATCGCCAGGCAAACAGTAAATAAATAAATACTTGTTGTCCAGACATATGTAGCGTCAACTTCTCATGGAAAGGGTATTGATTTCTGCTCGATTATTTCAAGTATCTCCACTTCCTTCTGTAATCAGCCTCAGTGCAGGCCACGGTCTGAGTCCCAGAGCCATTTTACATTTTTTTTCTAACTCCACAGTCACGGCAATTTAACTTGATTAGATAAAAGCACGGGTTTAATCGGAACTTAGCTGCAAATTAAGAGCCAAGAAGAATCCATAGACTCGACTGTTCTTTAAATACAGGTTAGTTCTGGAAGCTCCTAGTTCTCCTATGGAGATGCCATGCTGGGTGCACAGGAAATTGTCATCCAAAGAGGAAAACAAGGAAATAATGTGTGGGCCTCAGAGTGTTCACCATGATTACGCCTGATGAGTAATCGGGAATATCTGAGGATATTAGTCATTATTGGCTGTGCGTACTTCCGAAGCGGTCGGCTCCGGAGCCAGGATAAACAAGCCCCAGGATGCTCTTCTTTTGCTTTTCACGTGTGCTCAGACATGAGAGACAGGGCAGCGTCCTTCCCTCTCCGGACAGCTAGTTTGGCTGACGTACGTTTATCCGCTGAGCTTGGGATCCAGAAGTCCAGGGTGTCGATGGGGTCTGAGCTTCAGCGCGGCTCTGTGCCCGTAAGAGGAGCTAGGAGCAAACGACACGCCGGCGTAAGTGTCAGACCGTGACACCGCCTGTCTCCTCCTGGGCAAGGACGTAAAGATCCGCACGGTCACGCAGAACCCCCGAGAGACACCGGGATGACAGGAAGGAGGCGCTCCGTCCCCGCCGCGCCCGCTCGCTGTGGCGCACAGTGCGCTCACGTTTCCCTCCGACTTTATTTTTTGCACAGATGATGAGGAAAGCTCTTCAGAAGAAGGAAGATGCAAGCAGATTTGTTTTT
>NW_006491856.1:0-1095 GCF_000325575.1 Pteropus alecto | reverse complement strand
ATCTTTTCTTAATGGTAAGAGAATGCAAGGAATTGGGCACAGAAATTCATACTTCTTACTTTTAATTTCAAGCATCCCATAGTTAATGGCTCCCCCCAAATGAATTCTCTCTGCTCATTTCTGCCTATATAACGTGCTCATTTTCAGCCAGAACAGTGCCTATTTTAACATTTTATTTTTAGTTTTTCTATGAGGAGTAAGCAAGTACATTTTAGTTAACATCTATTTTTTTGTTTGTTTGTTTCTCTAATAAGTCTCATGGACAACCGCAGAAAGCCCACAATGACACAGATTTTCTGTGTACTTACAATTTGTGTACTTTATTTTCATTGAGGGGTATACTACTGATCTGACTTTATCAATTGAACAAATATGTCTGCGCACCTACTCAGTGCTGGGCGCCATTCTCAGTGCTCTGCTTCCTAAATGAGTCAAGTCTGTGGTCGCTTATGAGTATGGTCTCCTTTTTCCTTACTAGCTTCTTAAACCTGACATCACATAAGTAGAGTTCTGTTCCTTTGGTTCAAAACAAACAGGGGCTTTCTTCCTTGTTAAAAAATGCAAAAAATATTGAACAAGTAAAAACGGTCATTTAAACTTTTCTGCTGTTTTAACCCATGTGAATGCTTTCCAAGAAATAGATTTTGATTAGGAAAGGACGAAGAGCCCAGGATCTAAAGGTTAGGGAGAAAAGCAGGTAGATCTGGAAAATGAGGACACTTCAGCTTCATTTCACTTCTATCCTACTCAGGATCTTAACCCTAGTGTTCTATTTCTGTACATTTTCCAAATGTTTAGTTCTGCTTCTCAAAGTGTGGTTCCTTAGCAAACACTATCAAAATCACCTGAGAGCTCTGCTCTAGATACTCAGATTATAAAATATAGCAAACAACTAGAAAACCTACATGTGATTAACTGTCACCATTACCACTCCCATAAACCTAGTACTTTGTTAGCTCATCCATTAAACATTTGTAGAATGCCTACTATGTATGTGCCAGTCACTTTGCTAGGTGCTAAAGACACACGAAAATAAAATACACTTGTCACTTTTTCAGACTTTACATTTTCGTGGTGAAGAAGGATGTGGAAAGT
>NW_006491855.1:0-1094 GCF_000325575.1 Pteropus alecto | reverse complement strand
GTGATGGGCTGGATCGTGTCCCAGCTGATGCACGTGTTGAAGCCCCGCTCCCCAGTGTGACTGTATTTGGAGATGGGGCCTGCGGGGAGGCGATTAAGGTTAAACGAGGTCACGAGGGTGGGGCCCTGGTCACAGAGGATTAGCGTCCCCACAGGAAGAGACGCCGGACCGAGCTCTGACTCTCTGTCGTCCCCCCAACCCCTCACGTGAGGACGTGGAGAGCCGGCTGCTGCCTGCAGGCGGGAAGGGGGGTGTCACCATGCACTCGATGGCCTGCACCGCCACCTCAGACCTGCAGCCTCAGAACTGCGAGGAAGACACGTCTGCGTTTGCTCGAGCCCCCGGGTCTGCGGTGTTTTGTCAGGCAGCTCAAGCTGAATGAGACACCGCCCAGCGACAAAGCCGAAGGACGAAGGGACCAGGCAGTCTCGGGGGCACGTGGACCCTACTGACCACCTAAGGCGCCTTCGTCCAGCCGATGCGGCTGCCTCCCAAGGTCCCACCAGGGACGCAGCTCAAGGCTCGTGCATCTCGTGCATTTCGTTCCCCAGCTGAAGGAATGGAAGCCTCAGAGCGCCAGGCCCTTCTCCGAGCCCTCGCTGTGCCTGTGGGTGGCGGCCCCCTCACCTTGGGCTAACGGCGGGTGTGACGCCATCGTGGGCCACGACGTCACCCGGGGTCCCGGAGTCTTCAGGCGGGAGGTTCACAGTGTCTTCTAGGGAGAGGGACTCTCGGAGGCACAGTGTGATGACGCCCTCCGTGCTGGGGCGCTGCGTGAAGTCCCCACGCGCGTCTCACCAACAGCCCTGCGTGACACGCTCCCCGCCCCGAGCCGGCATCCAGCCAGAATCGGTCACGGCATTTACCGTCCCGCCTCTTCTGGCTCCTGTCATCGGCAGGGACTCTGTGGCCTGCCTTAGAGTTTCACACGTCGCTATTTGGGTCCACTGAGGTCTGAAAAAAGGAACCACGTGGATGCAAAGGAGCGGGGCTTTGTCCTCAGGACGAGCCTGCACCGTGCGGGGAGGGGACGTGGCGCCCCGGAGGGGACACTGGGGACAGGGGAGAGTGCTCACTGGGGGCCACACGGGGGG
>NW_006491854.1:0-1094 GCF_000325575.1 Pteropus alecto | reverse complement strand
GCCCCCTCCATCTTCGAGTCATGAAAGGTACATGGAATTTCCCTACCCATTCCCCTATGCTTCAAATCCTTCTTTTCCTGCCACCAGCCAGAGAAAACACACTGCTTTTAAGGGGTTCATGTGATCAGATTAAGCACACCTACGAGATAATCTCCCTTTTGATTAACTCAAAGTCAACCGATTCATAATCTTAATTATGTTTTTTAAATCCCTTTGCCATTTGATGTTACAGAATCAGGGGCTTGATGTCATATGTAGGCATTAGGGTAGGAAAGCTTTGGGGGGTAGGGCATATTTAGACTTCTGCCTACCACAGGGAGGAAAAGCACTTTGTCATTCTTGTCTACGTGCTAGACTAGACTCTTATCATAGAATTTCCTTCCTTCTGCCCCAGGTGCTCACAGGAAAGGGTGGCACTGGACTCGGTGGCTGCTGGGGAATGCCTGGCCCTTCTTTCCTCTTCTTGGGCCAACCTCTGGGGTTTCTCAAGAGCTGAGGAGAGAGTCCTACTTCAGGACCTCTGGGACTTTGCTGCTATCCATCATCTTCTCCCTTCCAGAGCTCCAGCCACCTTACCCCACCCAAGTCTCTGCTGGGCTGTGTCCTTCCCTTCACACTCTCTCAGCGCTGCACCCCACCTACTTGATCTAGGCCATCTACACTCACCTACTCTCTGCCCACTGGGATCTGGTCTCTACTGGCCCCCACCCCCTTAATCTGCTCTCTCCTCCTTATCCTTCCAGGCCGTATTTCCTAGGCCTCACTGCGAAGGCAGCGATGGTTTCTGTGCTGTACACTGTTATATTCCCAACACCTAGTCCAGTGCTAGGAGGCTTAGCAGACACTCAGCAAACATTTGTTGTGGTTCCTCTGGGTTCCCGTATCTATGGGGTCCATTTGCTAAAGTGCTTTTCTCTCTGCCCTAAACCCAAACATATGTCACCACCCACCCCTGAAGCAGCAAATGAAGCTGCATGTCACATTATTGCTCAGCCTGAGAGCAGGGACCAAAGTGAGGGGCTGAGTATGTGAGTCCCTCAGGATGAAATGCCACCACTAATTCTGTTCTCTCTCTCTCTCTCTCTCTCTCTCTC
>NW_006491853.1:0-1094 GCF_000325575.1 Pteropus alecto | reverse complement strand
TAATAATAATAAAAACAACTTAAATTTTTTAAAAAACATGTGACTGCATAGCTAAGTGATTCAATTCTCTACTTGTTCTGCAGCTACATGGAGCTAGAAGAAGGAATGCAGAATGGAGGGAAAGGAGAGTCAAGGAGACTGGGAGGGTTATTCTCTTTTGCTTTCATTCCCCAGCTCTGTCCTCTGCCCTTGCACGCCCTGCTCTGTGACCTGGGAGGTGACCTCAACGGACTGTGTCACTTGAGCTTTTGCTCTCTTCTTTCTGGTGGGCCTGGCCAGTGAGAAGCACAAGTAAGGAGGGAGGGAGGCATAGAGAGAGGTCTGGCTATTTATCTCCCCCTACCCCTGCATGCCTTGCCACAGTTCTGGAAGTTTCTTTACCTCTGGCTAGAGTTCCTGTTGGTTGGCTCCAGGAAGAGCAACCCTTCCCTTTGCCCCTTTAGGCTTAGGAATAGTAATGGCTCCTGTCTCTACTGTTGCTGGTCCCTGGGTGCTTCACCATTCCTTGTTTATTTCCTTTAACTCTATCTACTTCTTTGCAAATAGTCTTTTCGTTAAACAGTTCTCAGTTAAACCTTTGAGTGTACAAATGCTGGGACCTTAACTAATACAAACTCATGGTTCAGAGGACATTCGCTTTCTTGTATTAGATACCTAGAGCAGTATCTTGTATTCTGGCAAACTTTGGTATCCTTTCTCCTTGTGCATACTTTATGGAGAAGCAATATACTATAGGTAACCATAACTAATCTCTAAGTGAATTCTTGTACATTTTAGTCACTCATGCATATGCATTCTTGTCGTGTTTACCAGGCACACACATAAGCCAGGCTAGGAAGAAGTCAGGATAAAGACCCCTGTGTGAAGTAATAACAGATATATGTATAATCTCCAAGGATGCTCTGGTAAATGTTTAAAAACCAGCTTTCTTGGGGTGGGCGAAACCCTGATTTGTGGCATTTGCCATTTTCTGTGGTGTAAATATTTCCACAATGGCCAATTTCAAACCACCAGTGTGACATCATTGAACATAAAATGGAAGAGATGCTACTTAACCATCAGCTCTTGTGAGCTGGTACAAGCCAGCTCCAGCA
>NW_006491852.1:0-1094 GCF_000325575.1 Pteropus alecto | reverse complement strand
ATGGAGAGAGGAAAAAAAAAACAGGGAAAAAGAAAACAGAAGAGGGAAAACTGTGAAGTGCTACCGTTGCCTCTCTGAAATTTCAAATCAGAGACCATGCCACGCCACCGCACGTCAGCTTCTTCTCTGTGTGTCTATCAGAGCAGGAAACTGATCTCAGATCCTAGGAGAGCCCTTCTTGACTTTAGCCCAGGGACTTCTCCATAATTTTTTTTTAAATCGACGCGGACCGTGATATCATACACCGGAGAGATGGTTTGGAGCAGTTTGGAAAGGTTTTACCTTGGCATAATGGAAACCACGTGCGCCATTATGGATTTCTAATGCTCCAATGAGGTGGGTACAAGTCGCTTTGAAGAAAAGGAAGCCATTTCCAACCACATTTCTCCTGATTTATGCCCAAGCCCCAGAAGGTCCAGACAGGTTGGAAAAGATTTGGTAATTGGAGAAGTGACAGGGGGTGAGAAAGTATATTTTGTAAAAGACTGCAAACTTGACTCTCACTTTAAATTCTTGCCTTGGGCAATGCGTGCATTTTAGAGCTTAAATCATGTTAGTAGTTTAAGTCAGATTGAGGGTGAAAGACTACACAGCTCCATGAATTAGGACTGGATTGTTTTGGGAAAAACATTTTCCAAGCTGGCCAAACATAAATCAGTCCTAACAAGGCACCTGTGATTACAAGCGGGTCGAATGCATGCCCCTTACCGTATATCTACCCATTCTTATTTCTCTTCACTCGCATTTCTTTTTTCAACCAGAAAAGCAGAAAGCAATGAGGATTTTTAGAAACACGTCGCAGGCAGCCCCAAAGGAGGCCCAGAGCACGGGACACAGATCCCTGCGTGGGTCTTAGCAAGGAGGCCAGAGCAGGCAGGGTCTGCAGTGGCCACAGGAGAGCGTCTCATCAGACAGCAGGGAACTGAAGTCCTAGATTTCAGTGCGATGTCTAAGGCTGGCATCGACTGTCGCCTGGCAGCTGGCCCTCCACACTTCTGCCCGGGGCCCCCATGGCGACACGCACGTGCCTCGTCTTTCTCCTGCTCTTGCTCGTTGGCCTGTAGGTCCCCTGGTTCGGGAGACCCTAGCTACCC
>NW_006491851.1:0-1090 GCF_000325575.1 Pteropus alecto | reverse complement strand
CAAACACTGTTATCCTCTCGATTGCATGGCTGGTAATAGGATGATTCAAAGAAGATGGTTTGCCATCTTCTGCCTTGCCCAGGGCTTCCTTGCAACGGGAGAGAGTAAATCACAGAATCGCCGTTTAATCCTCCTGTTCCCGAGGTTCATATTTAAATGTCCCCAGTTGTCTCAGAAGTACTCACGACAGTATTCGCTTCCTCAGGATTCAGACGTGGCATTTGGTCTTCATGTCTCTTTATTTTACCCGGCTCTAGTGAAGTCTCCTATATGTTTTTGTCCTTTATGAGAAGAACATGTTTTGAAGTCCAGGTTGCTCATCTTGCAGAATCCCTACATCCTGGCGTTCTCCATTTTCATTTTTTCCTCACTTTTAGAACACAGGTAAAACATAGTTGGCAAGAAATCGACACAATAGCACATCTATTGCTGTATAAATTTTGACTTTTTGATTCCCAAGTAACATTGCTATTTATTATTAATGGAATTCTCAACAAATTCTACCGAGAGACTGATGAGTTAAATTGTCAAGACCATGAATTAAATATGCCATGATAGATTATTCAGTAATACAAAAGAATCAAAGGAACGTGACTCCCATGTGCACCTAAACGCCTCGTCAGAAGCGCGATTGCTTAGACATGCAGCTTTCCTCAGAACGAAGAAGTCGTCCTGCTCCTGTGACTGCAAACAGATTCTGGATTCATAAAACAATGGGAGCATGACCTACTTAGGGCGAGTGTTGACTATAGCAGGTGTCATTCAGAGTTTGATTGGCATCTCTTAAGTGTTTCCAGGAAGATAAGCAAGCGATTGTTCGCTTATTTTTATCTGCATAGTTCTTTGCCTCTGACGTCTGTATCAGGGTTTACGCAGCCTTTGGCAGAACTTGGATCGATTGTGCCGGCGTGTTTGGGACCCAGGGAGGGTCGTGACTTCCTGTGTCACCATCTCATCATGTTACTAAACTCTCAGATAACTATTTCGGCGATATTTATGTTTTTACTACTTGTCTGTCTAGTTACGAAAAGCGTTTCTTTGCCTTTTTACTGAAATTTCACTGTGGATATGAGTCCCGCTGGTTTCTGAG
>NW_006491850.1:0-1092 GCF_000325575.1 Pteropus alecto | reverse complement strand
TTCATTCATTCACCAGGTGTTAGGCAGGGAGAGCCTCCTTCATCCCAGGCAGTGGGGATAGAAAGCCTGAAGGTGGGCACAGGACTGGCGTGTTGGACTACAGCAAGGGGCCACCGTGGCTGGAGCAGAGAAGGCCAGGGCGAGGTTGGAAGGAGAGGAGATTGAAAGAGACAGGCAGGGGGCATTCTGAGTGAGGGTAAACCAGGGTAAAGGTTTTTAGGGAGTTTCTTGAATTTAGTAGCAGTGGAGGATGGCAGGATCTGATTCAGGTTTTTATAGAAGACCCCTCTGAGAGACCCCCCTCAAGGATCTGTGGCACCACTCCCACCCCTTCAGTGTGGGTTACCCTTAGTCACTGGCTTCCCAGAGGACAGTGTAGAGGGGGTAGGAGAGGTAACTTGCCAGTGGACAGAGCTAGCCAGCACCACCTCAGCCAGGTGATCGAGGTTCCCATGAATCAGTCATGTGGCTCCTGTGTACCCTGGATATGATGGGATGAGAGGGGCGCCTCTTCTCAGGGGCCTTCTCCCCAAACCCATAACCCCAGTCTATCCATGAGAAAACATCAGACAAACCCAAATTGAAGAATTTCTTACAGAATACCTGACAAGTGCTTTTCAAAACTGTCAAGGTCATCAAAAGCAAGGGAAGCCTGAGAAATTGTCACAGCCCCAGAGATGCCTGAGGCATTGTAACCACGCAATGTGGCATCCTGGATGGGATCCTGGGAGAGAAAAAGGACTTTGGGGAAAACTAATGAAATTCGAATATATTGTGGTGTTTAGTTAATAAAACGCCAATATCAGTACATTAGTTGTGACGAATGTACCATATACTACAAATGTTAACATTTCCCAGGGGACACTCGGTCTGAGTATATGGGAACTCTCTATGCCATCTTTGCAATTTTTCTGTAAATCTCAACTATCGTTAAGTAAAAAATTTATTTATTACATGCATAAAATAAACACCTCCTGAATTTAGTGAGAGGTGGAAACCATGGGAAACAAGAGTGAAGTGAAGCCAGAGAGGCCCAGGGAGCCAGTGTCCAGGTGAGAGCTTGGAGGGGCTTATGAGTAACAGTAGAAATGG
>NW_006491849.1:0-1093 GCF_000325575.1 Pteropus alecto | reverse complement strand
TGTCCCAACCCGCAGTGAGGTGGCTGGTCCAGGTGCGGGAACTGGGAGCTTGGAGGTCACGATGAAGCCCGGGGCCTCCGGGAACTGCCCTGCTGACTCACGATGCCTTGTCGCCTGCTCTCTGCTCCCCTTAGCACATCCTCCCAGGGAGCGAGGGGCTCTGCCGCACCTGGGTGCCCCTGGGAGCCGCATCCCGTTGAGTAGTACCGGCCCTCCCACCGCACTGGCCCCCACGCCGCAGCCCGGCTTCCTGTCCTGGTGATGGCCCCATCTCCACCAGCACCAGCACCTACCTGATCACTCAGGTGACCCGCCCTCACCCAAGAAAGCCTCGGGGGAAAAACGCACAGGAACCTGACCGTGGGGGGCCTGCCTGCAGGGACCACACACTCACTCCCACTCACCGCCGGTGTAGACCTTGAGATTCGAGCCACATCAGATGCTTACGAATAGTTTTTAATATTTGTATGTAAGTTTCCTTTTGCTCAGTTCTCGGCCTCTGTGTCAGAGGCCGACGTTTCCAGTCCTCAGATCACAGGGTCTAAACGTCATCGCCCTGTAGCTGGGTCTCTCTCTTATTTTATCTATTTTCCTCTAATCTCTATTTCCTTTCAATTCTTCCCAAAAAGCGATAGATTTTTTTCTGCTTGTTGTGAGCACTCTGGCAAATGTGAACCGTTCTCTTGGTCCGTGTTCGACTTATGCTTTTTGTTTGATATCGATCAATCACACAGAAAAATACAATGAGCCAAAATCTACAGTCCGATGAATCACCTGTGACACTGTGACTGTCGTTGGGCCAGTGAAGGGCACCTTGCCAGCCCCCCCTCCAGTCCCTGCCCCCTTCCCCAGTAACCTGACTCGGGTCGTTTCGGATAAGGCTCTCTCGATTTTCTTCATATTTTGCCTCCTACGCGTACATCCCCAAAGACTGACGTTTCACCAGCTTTCCAGACTTTTCGTGAATGAAAACATGCTCTGTCTACTCTTCCGTGTCCGCCTTCTTTTGCTCAATGCTAAATGTCTGAGCTTTTCCACGTTAGTATTCCTTCGTATGCATGTGACAGGTTTGCCAAGAACTCTGCCTCTGATG
>NW_006491848.1:0-1090 GCF_000325575.1 Pteropus alecto | reverse complement strand
CTTTAACCCACTATCCCAAACTCTGACAACACCATACCTCTTAAATCCAATAAGTCACCAAAACCAATAGACATGTCTCTCGAATCATCCTCTCCTTCATCTCTACCACATTAGCTGTCAGCTCTATTTAAAAGATTTCAATGATCTCTTCCTCAGTTGCCACGCCCCTTTACTCAACTCTCACTGGGCAGTAAGTCTTCATCAAAAGAAAAGATAAGCATGTTTATTTCTTGCTACTAATAACCTTTTGTCTCCAAGGATTGTGAGGTAGAATCCAGGTTGCTGATCTGGCATGCAAACACCAGTACCAAGGGCCACCTGCTCCTCCCTGTCTCCTCTGGTCCTTCACAATCACCCTTTGTTTCTGCCACCTGGGACTGCTCGCCATCTCCTGAAGGTGCTAGGATCTTCCAGCTCCCATGTCTCTGGAGCAGAAATCGGCGCTTCTCCCAAGGACAACTTGGCTTTTCCACGCAGCAAACTCCTCCTTAACCCTAAGTGCCTGTTCGAATGCCATCTCTCCGAAGTGAGGACCTCCTTCCCCTTTCCATTGCCAGGCAGAGTTATCTACATCATCTGGTGTGTTTCCACTTTATAGATTCTGTAGTAGCATTTTCTCTTTAAATTTTGATTTCTCTTTCACATATTGCCTGTCTGCTCTCCATCCCAACTAGGCCATAGGCTTTCCTAAGACATGGAATATGTATTATTCTTAAGTGGGTATGAATATTAATTAGCATTTATTTAATCCCCTACTACATGTTAGCTTTATCATGATCTAACACAAAGGGAAATTTAAGCAGGGCAACTTCTGGGTTAAATCATAAATCTTGGCTCCATCTTTTTCTAGGAACTTAGCTGTGGAACCTTAGCTTCCCCACCTACAAACTAGTTAATACAACCAGCTGAACAGCAGATAGAGTGCAGATCTTTTTGAGAACTGAGTGAGATTAAATGAAATGACATATGAACATTGTCTGGAAAAGTCCTGGCACAAATATAACAGTAATAATGATAAAACAGCTCTGGCATCTACTAAGCATCCACTCTGTGCTGGGCATCGGACCCTGTAAAACCCATGTGCTCATTA
>NW_006491847.1:0-1092 GCF_000325575.1 Pteropus alecto | reverse complement strand
GGATATTAATCCTTTGTCACATATACTGCAAATAATTTTTAGCTATGGTTTATCCTGTAGGTTCGTTTGTTTTTTCCATTCCAAAGAGTTTTACTAAAAAGAGTGTTTTCCCTTTATCCTACGAGACCTTTACACAAGCCGTACACCTTGAATCTGAACCGATTTTCTGGAAACCAGTATTACATTTTATTAGAAGAAACTGGGGTCTGGATTACAGGTGACCATTTACAGGCGTTCGACAAGTCCAAAGGAAAGAGAAACCAGCTCCAGCCTTCTGAACCTCTTTACCAGTGGCCTCTGCAGGGCTCCCTCACAGCCATCATTTCTCTATTTTCCTTTGCTGCTATTTTTGTAGTTTAGACGTTTGCGTGGTCTACCTTACCAAACAGGTTTAAAGTCACTCATTTCACGAACCGTATTTAAAGGCATAGCAGTTACTGTCACATATCGGATGCACCCTAATCAAATCTGAGTCAGCAGAGTCGTTCAGTTGTCCCTTGCACGTGTGTCCTTCCTGACTTCTGGTTTCAGCTTTCTTTCGAATCTTCCTGTCACTCGTGTGTCTCCCCCCAGCTCATTTCATCACTCCTTCAAAATATTTCTTCTTCTTCTGATTTCTCTTAAGATTCCTACCTCTATTTCAGGAACAAATGTACCTTTTTTGCAACTCGATTATCTCTTACTAAGCCACTCAACTACTGTACATCTGTTTGTTATCTACAGTGTGGCAAAAAATAAAAACTATCAGAAGAGTAAAAGAGAGGTAATGAATAGGAAACAGGCAGTTTGGCACTGTTTTCTAACTGTCTGAATTGCAGACCAGCACCAGGAGCTTTCCTAGTTGGATCCGTGTGGGGGGACGATGGCACCTGCGTTGATTTTTCTGCACAGCCGCCTTTTACTGTTTGTTTTATTTGAAACAAAAATCAAGTTTCCTCACTCAAAATATAGGCATAGAATGCAAGTTGTAGACAGTCTCATACCACTCTTTTTCAGGAACAAATGTACCTTTTTTGCAACTCAATTACCGCTGCCTAAGCCATTGTCACTCAGCTACTCTGCATCTGGGTTTGTTATCTACAGTGGGGCAAA
>NW_006491846.1:0-1091 GCF_000325575.1 Pteropus alecto | reverse complement strand
TTTTTTCTGTTATCCTTTTGTTCTCAATTTCATTTAATTCGGCTCTAATTTTGATTATTTCCTTCCTTCCGCAGCAGGGAATTTGAAGTTAGAATGGCAAGCAGAGAACATCAAAGAAAGAAGAGAAAATAAGGGCCTGGCTCCTGGCCAAGGAAAAGAAGGAAAACAAACAAACAAACAAAGGAAACACTTCAGCTGGTTTGGCCAAGGAGGGGCTTTAAAGTCAGGGGTGGCTTAGATAGAATTTTAAGTATTGGCTAAGGATATCTCCTCTGACCTTCTCCCGTATCACCCTCCCAACTACCCTGACCCTCTCTTACAGCCTCTCTTACTCATTTTTCAGTAAAGCTGTGCTGCTACTGACCTTTTGTGTGAGTGGGTTGTTTAGTTTTTGTTATTTGGGGGATTTTTTGTTTGTTTGTTTCCAACGACAGAAGTGCCTCTCTGACTTTCAGTCCCTGTGTTACGGGGCTCAGCTGATTAGTCCTGTTCAAGAGACTCTTCCTTTTTACTAATTCAACATAAAATTATTTGGGCTTTTACTAAGATCTTTAAAATATCTCTTCTACTTTGCCAGATAAAATATCATAATCATGGGAATCCTATCCACCACAGGCACAGGTCCTACCATCACTCAAGAAGAGGTGATTATACAGGGGATGAAACCTTAGAATTCTGCCCATTACCTCAACTAAACTATCACTTACCATTTTCAGTCAGTCTCTGTCCTCTCAAAGAATCAAGAATCTCTAACATCTGTGATCCTGGGGACTTTTAAAATATGGGATGATAATGCAAGCTCTTATCTTTCACAAGGAAGGAATACTATAAATTCTTTGTAAATGTAAGATGTTTTAAAACTCACAATAACATCTCCAATAAAAATGCCTGCATAGCTTCACTAAGAGTATTGATGACATCACTGTTCATAAGATACCCAAAGTGGAAGTGACGCAAATGTCAATGAGCAGTAGAGTGGATAAACACATTATGGTACATTTATACAGTGGCATAGTATGCTGCTCTGAGAATAAACGACTAAACAAAAAAATGTAGAGGAGTTTCTTGCATAACGTATTTAGGGGAAAAAA
>NW_006491845.1:0-1092 GCF_000325575.1 Pteropus alecto | reverse complement strand
CACACACACACACACACACACACAAGTGCATGTAATACTGCTAAAATCTGAACCAGTTCTGTGGATTGTGCTAAGGTCAGTTTTTGAGTTTTGATATGTACTATAATTTATAAGATGTGACAATTGAAGGAAATGGCATGGGGTGTACATGGGACTTTGTTGTATTTCCCCCCGACTTCCTGTGACTATATAGTTATTCAAAATTAAATGTAAAATGAGGGTGATTGGAGGTAAAAGGGAGAAAGGCTTTATTTGTCTACCATGCAACTTCATCTCATTGACTCTTCATGACCACTTTACCTCATCTAGCACCCCACAGATGAGGAGGAAAAAGTCAAAAGTAGCAGAGAAATGAATATGCTAGAACGGTTCTAGTCATAAGGTCAGAAAATCCAGCCGGCTGCCTGTGTTTCCTAGGAGAGCTCAGGGGGTACAGTATATACTAAGGTAATAAGGAATGAACAAGTAAGGAGGTCAGAACATCACTGAGCAATTCGTAGTGTCCATTCTCTAAAGTCGGAGTTGTTGTAGGGAATATTGTTACAGAACTGAGCTTTCCGGGAGTCATGGAGATGATAATATCCCTGAATAGCAGAGGCTAGGTGGCAGCATTTAACTATAATTAATGTGGATATAATTATGTGATGGAGAGCAAGTTTGGAATAACAACCAGGGCAGAGTGATGTGCAACTCACAGGGATCTATTCATATGAAAAATAGAATATGTTTTCCCACAGAATAGGACACACAAGGCTAACAAGGACAGCTCTGTGTGTGTATGTGTGAGTATTTATAAGAGCTTAAGAATAAATGAGCTAAAGGCTGAGATCAGTGATCCTGATGGAAAATCATGATCCCTCGCCTAGTCTCCAGAACCGAGCCATTGACCCATTGAAGGAGAGGCCAGTAGCCCAGGACAAAGACCACAGAGGTATAGATAGTAGTAATCTTTTTTAGTCCATTCCCCAAAATATCTGTAGCCATTTCTTCAGGAGAAACTGGAACACCACTATATTTGGATGCTGTTGGATAACAGATCTGACCGTTGGAAACCCAGATACCAACATGGCCCCTTATTAAAATACATTAATC
>NW_006491844.1:0-1090 GCF_000325575.1 Pteropus alecto | reverse complement strand
AAAAAAAAAAAAGTGCTATCACAAAGAAATAATGAGATTAGTCTGGAATGAGATTATCTATGAGGCAATTGGCTTAAATTTTAAAAAGTCAATTTTTTTAAAAAAATAAGAGGGATGTATCTGATTAAAAGAGACCACTGAGACATAACAACCAGGTATACATGAACTTTAAGAAAGGAAAGCAGCTCCTGACTATCAGCTGAGCCTGAGGCCATGGAGCTCTTGTATTGAACATAATAAACAACTTCATGGAACACTTAAAATTCAGGTGATTCTGTGACCAGGATGGATCAAGACAGAAACTGGAGCACTCTAATCTCATCTAGAAGCAGGCCAAAACCAAAACATTGTCCAAACCATAAAAAAATAAAAAATAAAAAAAATAATGCCAAACATCCCCCTTACCTGTGTGGTTCCTCCTGTTTCTAAATTAAAATCAAAATAATCATAGACTTGCCCTTGCATTTTGACAGCACCCGGTTCAGAGCAAAACCCCCAGGTACCTTCCTGTGACTCGGCCTTCAGCCCCTCCCTTCCCTGTGCTCTTCCTCTCTTTGCGAATGGCCGACCGATCCAGCTTTGTGCGAGGCCTGTTCCCGTGCACTCTTTAGCTGGAGGGCATCGACAACATTGATTAGATCTTGGTCTGAAAAAAAGCAAAAGACAACTCTAAGAGATATTGGGGAAGAATTACGAAAATTGGAATATAATCTGGAATTAGGTAATATTGGTGAATTATGAATTTTCTTAGGTTTGATAATGGTATCATGGTTATGTTGGAGGATATAATTTTGATGTGATATATTTAGGGTTAAGATGTCATATCTTCATTGTATTTTGAAATAATTCAGCAAATTTAAAACATGTATTCATAAAGTTGTGGAAAATGTCAAAACTTGGTGATGAGTACTAGATATATATCTCTTCAACTTTTTGCATTGTTTTTTATTTTTTGAGAAATAATTGACATATAACTATAGGAGTTCACAATGTGTCACCCCAAGATGTACTCCTGTGATATGCAGATTATTTTGAGCTAAAAGCCACCAAAACCCTGTGGGTTAAAGAGAAACTTCTGGGCCCATCCCTT
>NW_006491843.1:0-1091 GCF_000325575.1 Pteropus alecto | reverse complement strand
ACCGTCCGTTCATCCTCCTGTTAACAGACGTTTGGGTTGTCTTCAGTGTGGGGTCGTCACGAGCACAGCCACCGAGAGCGACCTCGGGCGCGTCCCCTTCTGGACGTGTTCCCACTTCCCTTTCGCAGACGCCCAGGTGTAGAATCTCTGGGTCACGGGCAGGCCTAACGACTCCACGGTTCTCGTGGAGTCACAGACACGCGAGTAAATGCTGCGAAGGGTCCCGATCCACTTTACAGTCCGAGCTGATCTCATTAGTTACCTCTTGGAAAGTAGAGGCGAAGGAGGGATGTGGCTGGAACTGGGAAGGGCGATTGAATCAGTATGATTTGTAATAGTTTGACATGTTTAGAAGACAAATATATTCATGTATTAAAGTGAAATATAATTTAAAAAATAATTAAATCGCCTCACGTAGGGCCTGGCACGGGCATCGGAGATGTACACACAGGAATATATAAAAAGGTAAATTCCACTTCTGGCCACAGCGAGAGGGTAAGTACTGGCCTGGCCTTCCTGCTGTTGACAACTAGAAAACTGAATAAACATATGGAACGAGTATTTTCAGACACTGGGCAGCAGCACCACAGGACTGTGGGCCCTGAGGGAGAGGCAGCGAGACAGTCCTGGGGTCACCCAGCTTTCCTGCTGCGGGGGCTTCCACTGTGTCGGACAGCGGGCGGTTTGGACAGCTGGGAACGATGCCACAGTGGCAGTTACACGGGGTCTTGCGCTTAGAAGGGCCTCAGGCTTGGGCTCATACTCTGCTGTTACTATTGTGAAAGTCTTAACTTTTGAACAAGAGCCTCGACCTTCGTTTTGCTCCATATCCTACAAATTCTGTGGGCAGTCCTGGGAGGCAGAGGCTGGAGTTCGGGGAGACTGAGCTGGTTAGGACTTGAGGAGGGAGCACCTCAGATACAATGCTCCCCCGGATCTCAGGGATCCTCTTGAGTCTTTGCTTGGGTGTTGTGATGGTCAATTTTATGTATCACCTTGCTGGGGCCACCAGAATCAGGGGCAAACGTGACTCTGGGTGTGTCCGGGAGGGTGTTTCTGATGGGATTAGCATCTGAATCCTCAGACTGAGT
>NW_006491842.1:0-1085 GCF_000325575.1 Pteropus alecto | reverse complement strand
AACCCCAACCCTAAAGCTAACGTTAACTTATTACCCTAACTATAACCCTACGACTGACTCTAACCATGACCAAATACCAATCCTAAAGTTAACCCTAACCTGAACTCCTTACTCAAACTATAACCAAAACTATAAACCTAACCCTAAAGCTAAACCAAACCCTAACCCTAGCCCTAATTTTAACCTTAACTCTAACCGTAAGCCGACCCCTAACCCTAATCCTAATATTTATCTAACCCTAACCTAAAGCTGCCCCAATGTAACCCTAACATTAACCTTAACCCCTAATCCTAACCCTAATATTTATCTATCCCTAACCCTAAACCTAACGATTAAGCTAATCTTAACCATAACCCAATTTCTAACAGTAACTCCAATCCTGTTTCGTAAGCCTTCTCTAAACCTAAACCTAACCCTAAGTTTCACCGAAACCAATACATAACCGTAACCTAACCCCAACACTAATCCTAACCCTAAACCAAACAATTGCTATAAAAGTCATCCTCACCATAAAATAAACCTAACCTAAGCATAACCCCAATCCTAACCCTAAACCTAACCTGCCCCTTACCAAACCCCTAAACCCAACCTAACCCTAAACTTAATACTAAGCCTACCTTAAACCCTAACCTAACCAAAACCCTACACCTAATCCTAACCCTAACCCTAACCCTTAACCTAACCATAAACTGATCCTAACCCTAACCCTAATCCTACCCCTAATCGTAACCTCAACATTAACCCTAAATCTAACCCTAACCCTAAATCTAAACCTATCCCTAACCCTAACTCTAAACTTTACACTTATTCTAACCCGCACTCTATACCTAGCCCTAACCATAACCCTTTCCTAACTCTAAATCTTAGCCTATGCCTACGCCTAAAATTAACCCTAACCCTATGCTAACCCTACCCTAACTCCAATCTAACCCTAACCTTAACCCTAAACATGACACTAATCCCAACCCTAACCCTAAACCTAACCTAACCTTACCCTATCCTAACCCCTAACCCTAACCTTAACATTAACTCTGGCCCCAACCCTAACCCTAAAGCTAAAACTAAACCTACCCCTAACTCTAAGC
>NW_006491841.1:0-1091 GCF_000325575.1 Pteropus alecto | reverse complement strand
ACGCTCAGGGAGATCCTAGTCCTCTTCCTCTCTTGAATCTTTTGGTTCTTTGACCCATACTGAGCCTGGACCTCTATTACATTTGCCCTGCTGACTGCTCTGTATTGTCTGCTTGAGCCACGTCCTTTGGAAAAACCTATTCTGCCTTCTCCCCACTGTTGGCCAGAAGCTCCTCTTCTGTGCTTCCTTATCACCTAATGTATACCTTGATTTTAATTTTTGAGCTATTTATTAGCCTTCTACACTTTGTGGAATCTATGAAAGTAGAGACTGAGTTCTGTTCATTGCTACACTTCCAGAGACTCAGAAAATGCCCAGCACACTTGATATTTTCTTGATAAATTGCACCGAATTGAACTGAACTGAATTTGGAGATGTTTTAAATTGAAGTATGCTTGGATGCCATTCTTGCTATAATAAAGAGATACAAATGATCTGGATCTGGGACTATCTATTAGTGCCCTGGGGCTGAGATAGCCCTCAGGGATAGAGTGTGTAAAACACATATCATCAAGGTTCCAAGGTGCATTACTTCCCTGTCCAAGACATTTTTCTAATAGGACAGAAGTAAATTAAATGCATGCCTTCACCAGGCATAGAGGTTTTTAATTAAGATTTTGTACACTCACAATCAGTAAAAGAACAGTAATTTCCGGAGGCAGAGACTTTAAATGGCAATGACCAACTCCAGATTCAAGGTTCTCTACAAATCTTCTAAAATTGACCACAATAAATTATTTTAAGCTTTTTAGATATGAAGAGGAGTATCTAAGATTATATATGTCTAAGAATTTTTCAATTAGTACAATACAATAAAGATAATTGGGAGATACTGATATACAAGTGGCCTAATATCCATGACAATTACAAAATCATTCCAAAGCAAATAGTCATCATTCAGTTTATTCTGAATGATAAAGTTGTAAAAGAGACTTGAAGCAGATAATTATAAAATAAACATATCTAAGTAAATAAATAGAGAATAAGAAAAAAAAAACAACCCAAAGCCCTAGGCTATTATTATAATTGAGCATTGAAATTTATATTGGCGCTTCTAAAGTGCTAAAGTAAGTAAGTAAGTAAGTAAGTAA
>NW_006491840.1:0-1090 GCF_000325575.1 Pteropus alecto | reverse complement strand
ACGGGAAGTAGAGGGGCGGGGCCGGCCGCTGGCTCATCGTGGGACTCTGGCTGCCGCGCCGCCCCTTCGGCATCTTTTGAATGGGAGGCTGCGTGGGAGGAACCCCGCGCAGGTAGACGCGCGCCTGCCCCACGTCGCCGGGGTTCTGAGGTTCCACAGGCCACGCCCCGGGGGAGCGCGGCCCCACCCTTTCGCCCCCGCCCCTCCCGGAATAGGTGGAATTCGAGGGGCCCGCCGGCCACGCCCCAAAATGTGGCCACGCCCGTTGACGGCAGGCCGCGCCCCTGAAGTGAGAAAGGCACCCTGAGTGGCAGGAGTGGGAGTCCCGTAGGCGCATCCTAAGATGCGGGACGACCCCTTGGTTTCCGCTTCGCCGGGCGACCTTCTTACCCACTCGACGACAGGAGCCACTCCCCTCCAGCCTCCGGCCAAGTCCGGCCCCTCTGCTCCTCTCACGGCCCCTAAATTCCACAAGCCTGGCTCCAGCCCTGTTGCACCCCTCCCCGGTTCCAGCTCTCACAGGCTAACATGACCTCATCCGAAACCGCGAAGCCGGGAGCTGGCCACAACTGCAAGAGAAAACTTTCTTCAGTCTTCCTCTCCTTTCACAGGGAGAAAAAAATTTTTTCCTACAAACCTGTTCCCTGCCCCAGCTGACTTCCCTTACCATCCCTCCCTGAAGTGTGGGGAAATGAGTGTCTGACGTTTCATCCTCCACACCTGGAGGCGGAAATGGAGGCGAGGGTTGATTGAGAATGGCTGTTGGAGCCAATCCACGTTTCTGCCCAATTTCGCAGTGTTGTGGGAGATTCTGGAAAAAAGGACCCTGGTATGGGTTTGTAATAGATATGAAGTAGAGTGTCTTCGATGAAATGTAGTTCCCTCCCAAACACATTCCTTATCAGGAGCTCACAGACAGTAAACTAACCACCCAAAGGAAATCTACCATGAATGGCTCACTTATTCATTATGATTGATCTGGACTACTGCTCAAGGGACATGCCCAGCATCTTTTCATGAGTAGCCCGTATTAGTCATTGACTGAGGGAAGGTAAATTTTCTTGAGAGCCTACGTTTAACGGTGATTGGT
>NW_006491839.1:0-1090 GCF_000325575.1 Pteropus alecto | reverse complement strand
AAAAAAAAAAAGAAACTATGAAGAGGAGTACAGGATGAAAAGTAATAGAGCATTCTAGAGTTCTAATTGAAGAGGTGAACCCCAAATAAAATAAAAGCTCTTTCTTGATAATATCTGATAGAAGAATTCTCCAAAGAGAAGGAGTAGGACATATAAGTGACCACCAGCACAAATCTTAAAAACCTTAACTCCAGCCTTTAATGTCAATTCAAAGTCAGATATTAATTATGCTTTAATCCTCAAGGCTTTATGTGCTTTCTTATTCTCTCATATTGTGAGTTATGATGAGAAAAACAAAGTTTTTGAAGTTGAATGGACTTTGTACTTTATCCTGGATTTAAAATTCATTACCTATCCTTGAGAAATCTCACTTAATATCTTGTAGCGCTGGATTCTTTACCTTTAAAATAGGGTCAATAATAGAAAACACAAAGAACAGAGTGGTTTTGAAAACTAAATGAAATAACCTATTTAAAATGCCTATATCAATATCTGACACACAGTAGGAATTCAATAAAAGGCCACCCTCCTCCCGCCCAATTGTCTTGGGGATGGGAATGAAGAGAGGAACAATCTAACTAATGCATCTTGGCCTTTTCTAGCTCTGTTAATGATCACTAGTAAGTCAGTGGCTAAATATCTCAGAATCACTTTTGATTTTTCTTTTTCTTTCTCTCTTCTCCAGCATTCTTCCTCTGAATCCGTCACAAAGTCACATGGATTGTCTTTTTGGTAGAAGTGGATGACCTTGGTATTTAACAATTTAGAAGGTGACCAAAAGAACTGTCCAGCAAAAAATTAGAACTTCAGACCAGAATATACAGGAGAAGCTAATCTCCCTGCTGTCCTGGGGGAGATATCCACCTGCAGCAATGTCACGGAAGAAGAGGTCCTCGAGGGAAACTACGAATGATTTCACCATAGGGGACCCTTCCACATAAAAGGAAGCATCCATCAAGTTGATAGCATAACCCAGAGAAAGAAGTCTCAAATGCCTGAAGAGTGGAGGTAGTCAGCAATATCAGACGTGTTGGAGGAGAATGGTGACAGAATAAATTTGGTCATTGAAAGGTCATTGTCCACTTATCGA
>NW_006491838.1:0-1090 GCF_000325575.1 Pteropus alecto | reverse complement strand
CAGAATAAAACCTTTACATTTTAGTGTCTTTCTATTGTTCTACTTTCAAGAGTTGCTTTCAAAGGTCTTCATTTTTGCATTTCTCAGGAATGGAGGTAGCAAAGGAAGCAAAGAGTGTCAAGAAGGAAGTTCAAGTTTAGCTCTGAAAATATTACCACTTTTCACATTAAATGAAAACTTCTTCAACGACTTGCAGACACATCATCCCCCTCTCCGAAATCAAAATATATCTACAAGAATCCTTGAGGAAGGACAAATTGGAGCAAACAAGGGTCAAAAGAGTAAGAAGTGATTAGCTCTGCTTATGCACAGCACCAGTCACAAGGACTAGAAGTCAGGAACAATACGCTACGGCTCATTTTAAGTCCTCACGCCCACCACCCGCGCTGTCTGAGTCCTGATGAGGAGAGGCAGAGGAAAGGGACAAAAAGAAAGGAGAGGAAGGGAAGGAAGCCCCCTCAGGATTGTTTGGAGGCAGGAGAAGGGTGTGTAAAGCATTCTCACTGGAGAAGCATTGCTATATCAGATCCCACCCACAGACATTATCAACTTAAGTGACAATTGTACTCACTCTTGTCCCTTTTGTTCCTGGCAGTCCTGGTTCTCCAGTATCACCCTGAAACAAAACAGAAAAGCCATTATGACCTCTTGTTATAAGAATATAGATCATCTTAAATCCACACCCTCACACCCCTCATTACACAGTCAAGCTTACCTTTTGTCCCGGTGGCCCCTGAGGCCCCTCAGGTCCTTGCATTCCCGGAAACCCAATGACACCTTGTAACCCTGGAAGGCCTCTTTCACCCTGCAGAGGAAGGAAAAGCAAGTAAAACAAAAGTCAGGTCGAAAGAGTCGAGGAAACAAATCAGTAGTAAGCCTCTCTAAGCTCGTCCAATATTGCATAAGTCTATAGTGAGTGTCCGAAAACAAATGCTGAAACGAATTCCTATCTCAGGAAGCTTTTTCTCTACCATTTTCTAAAGCTCTTTGAAGGCAGGAATGTGATACTTGGCAAAATGCTTTCTATATACCATATTCCAAATGCTAACTAACTTGTTGGGTAAATAAAATAATGAATAATTTTTTTTTT
>NW_006491837.1:0-1090 GCF_000325575.1 Pteropus alecto | reverse complement strand
GAAGCCCTGCATTCCGCATAGGGATGCAAGCTGAAGGCCAGGTTCAAATCCTGTCTGAAGGACGGGAGAGGAAAACTCCTTCATGAGTAGGATTTCTCTTATTGGCACTAAACCCCACGTCTCCCCAGATGGGGTCCAGACGCTGGAGCAACGCCATCTCAAATAGGACCCTTCCTCTCCCTGCTCAAAGCCACAAGTCAGGCTTGGCTCAGAAGCAACCTGTGAGTGGCTGTGGAGAGCCGCGCCTCTGCCCTACTGCCCTCAGATGGAAGGGCAGGAAGATGGGCAGCAGCGCAAGTGTAGGCAGAATGGCCTGTGGCCGCCTGAAGATCGTGGAACCAAGTAAATGAAAAGAAGTGGAGTTTTAGGAGCTGGCAGCTGAACATTCACTCATGGGCTGACAGAGGGTTTGCTGAGCACGTGCTGTGTGTTACGCTCCAGGATACAAAGATGAAGAAGAAATGGTCCCTACCCTGAGAGTGTCCAGTGTACATAACAGAGGGACGTGGGGTGAGGAGTGGCAGGGACAGGGAGCAGAAGGGGCCAGGAATTCTAAGACAGAGAACTCGCCACACGAGGTTGAGTTGTCAAGGCAAGAATCCACAGCCACAGAGAAATGAACTTATTTTTCCACATCTGATCCATGAACCTGCTTTTACTCGCAGTCTTGTGAGGCAACTATATAAAAAACAAACGCATGGATCTCTAAATATGTCCTGTCCGATATGCAAAATAGTTTAACTCTTGCTTAAAAACCAGTAAGACCAGAGGGGAGGGAGGAATGAATCAGCAGACCACAGGGGAACCTTAAGGCAGTGAAACTACTCTGTATGGTGCTATAATGGTGGATACGTGTTACTAGAAATTTGTCAAAACCTACAGAATGTACAAGACCAAGAATGATCCTAATGTAGACTACGGACCCTGGATGATGATGATGGTGTGTCAGTGTACGCTCATCAATTGTAACATATATCCCATGATGGTGGGGGACACAGTAATGGAGCAGGGCTATAGATGGGTGGGGTCAGGAGCTACACGGGAACTCCCCGCACCTGCCACTCGATTTTGCTGTGAACCTAAAACTGCT
>NW_006491836.1:0-1088 GCF_000325575.1 Pteropus alecto | reverse complement strand
GACCTCTGAGTCAGATCAAATAAAGCAAGTCCTGAAAACGGAGCCTTTCGAGGAGCTTCCAGACAGCCAAATAGTGACAGTTCTCAGCGGATGGGATTTTTGACGAACTCCAAATTCATTTTTCCTCTACAGTGGCTGTTACGTTGCTGGTTTTCACAGCTAGTAGTTGCGAGCCTGTTGGTTTTCAAGGACGCCACAGAGGTGGAGCGAGAGCCACGAAATGAGCGCGTATTGTAACCGCAAAGCTCACTGGTCTTACTGAGATTGCTGCAAGCTTTGAGTTAATTTCAAGTTATAAAAATGTTGATTCTGACAATTTATGTCAGTGTTCTTGCTGCTTTTACACAGGAGCAGGTATTCGAAATTTCTCGTTCTGCCGTTCCAGAAGTTAAAATCCTGTCCTCGGTGTGTCCTGTTATTGTCGTCTTAAAATGTGTTTGGAATGATTGTTTCCAACATCCACACTACTCCTCAATGAATGAGCTTTTCCTGACCATTTTTCTAGTGAGGTAATTTCTCCAGCCCCTCAGTTCTGATCATCTTCTCCTGGGTGTCCTCTTTCTGAGTTTAAACCCTGTAATTCCCTAACATTTCTACAGCCCCCTCTGTTTGCATCCACAGCCTTTTGTGGCATCCTTAACTTTTTTTCTCCTTCTAAGTTCACTAAGGATCTTTAGCTGACGGGTGGCTTGTATTTTAGTCAGATTTAGCACATCCAGCCAGCTTTTGCTTAATCTGCTTAGTCCGTGCCAAAAAGCCTCAGCATTTTCCTTCATTTACAATATTTACTTGCAAAAGTAGTACTTCTAGTAATCACATATATGTACTTCTTTCTTAGGCCTAACTGGACAAACTCCCATATCTATAATGATTTTTTGAGGTAGTATTAATTATATATCTCACTTAGTTTATCTTATGTTTTGAGATCTTTGAGACCATACCTTAATTTACCTCTGAAATATTTAAACATAAACACACTGTTTTGGTAAGGTGCAAACTCCACCTTGCTGTGTCCTTTCTGCTTTTCGGGGTAAAGAAGTCTGAGATAGCAAGCCTCTTCTGCTACAATCAGATAAGCCATAGAGGGT
>NW_006491835.1:0-1089 GCF_000325575.1 Pteropus alecto | reverse complement strand
AGGCAGAGTCCCGTCCGCAGCCACCACGCAGGACGGGTCCCGAGAGGCCCCACTGTCGGGCTGGGGGCAGGCCTCAGCCAGAGCCCCGCGCCCAGGCCCTCGGTCAAGTGTCCTGTGCAGCCGTCCCCTCCCCATGGATGGGGCTCGCCGATCGAGCAGCAGACGTCGCTCTGTGCTTTGGGAGGAGGGCGCTCTGTAAGTTTATTGTGAGGATAAGAACCCGCGAAGCTAGAACCGCTTCCTTCACGAGCTGGAAAGAAAATGGAAACAGATGGCACCCCGCAGGACACGAGGCCGAGCGAAAAAACGGCTGGATGCAAGAACAGACAGATATTGATTAACAGCGAAAGGAGGGCGCTGCCATCTGGAGCGCGTGACGCCGTCCTAAGTGGGGGTCAGGTGCTGGCTTTTGGGACCCTGGTCGGTCAGACTCTGGGAAGGTATTTAATTTGGGGCTTTAGCTCTTCCTCTAAATAGTGAGAGTCAGCTCTGTCTTTTGGACGGGGACCGTCTGCACTTACCCGGGAGCGAGAGTCTGCACGGCCACCTGCGACGAAAGATTCCTCACGGGCGGCTTTGCTCTTTCTCACAAGCCCGAGTTTTAAAGTTCTCGAAATGTTAAAATGACCACTATGTAAATTCTACCAGGTCCCTAGTTAAAATCACAAATGGAAAAGTGGATTTGTTTGGTGCCAGAGGTCTGAATTCAGAAATGACCGATTCTGTCGTAAATCGTGCAACTTCAGCTCCTGGGACCAGACGAGGGTCCAGATTCTGGGTCCTTTCCTTCACACGGGTACTGTCCTGCATCGAAGGATGTGACTCACGTGGCTCGTCGCGGTGAAGACGCATCAGAACGCTGTCTCCAAGGTGAGGCCAGGACCCGAAGAGCACGTCCCCAGCCCCCCTCTGCTGCATCCTGTCACTGAGCGAGAGCTCTGACGTCACAGCGAGCTCTGCTCAGCGCAGAGGCACAGCGAAGGGGGACGTGGCCCCGGGCAGCTGACGGGCAGGGACCCCTGGAACCAGCACACCCTCCACCAGTCCCACATTCGCTCAGTCTCATCCTGGCCCCTTTAGCTCCTCCCA
>NW_006491834.1:0-1089 GCF_000325575.1 Pteropus alecto | reverse complement strand
TTCAGGTGTATAAGAAAATTAACTTCGTTATGATGAAACTATTTTTTATTACTTTTATTATGAATACCCTATTCTTCTGGGAAGCAGAAAAACCTCTAGATTAATTCAAGATTTCTTTTCCCTCCAGAGTTTTATTGAGGTTTTGGAAGTTCTTCAGAGGGCATGAGGAGGAGGGGCAAGGGGCTGGGAGGGACAATCTGAACACCATTGTTCCTGCTTGTCACTCTGTGTTGGATTGTCTCAGTCCACGTCAGGAAGGATCCAAGGTCTGATTCATTCTTGGCTAATCTCCTTTTGGAAGCCTGTGATTATTCTCAACTGAAGGAAACCCAGAGCTGCTCTCAGACATGCAAGAATTGCTCTGAAGCATCTACGTCTTGTTGGAAGTAAAGAGGAATACAATGCATTTGTCTTGGATCCGTCTGTCTGGAAGCACCGGGTAGACAGTCTCACTTCAGGCTTTGCCTCTCCAGGTTCTCACAGAGAATAGGGCAGAGGTCCCTTTTGCAAACAGATTCCCTGGCCTTTCTGCGGCCTCTGCCATTCCTTCCTCTCCCTCCTAGATTGAGCATGAAATTATGGCAAGATGTCCAAATGCTTTTCAGGAGCCCAAATGTTTTCCCTTGTACTCTCCTCATTTCTTGGACTCCGAGGGGCTCGGCTCTTTCCTTTCCATCATCTGAGAGACCTGGACTTTTCAAACTCGGAAGCTGAGAAAAACTTCCCTTTCTTCTATTTATCTGAATAATCATCACCTTGAAACATGGAGTATGTGCCTGAGTTGGTTAGAGTCAAGGGGCAACAGGCAATTCCAAGAAAAACAACCACAAATTTAACATTCGTCAATGTTTCAAGATGTTTCAAATCTATTTTCCTTTACAATTGTATGTACTTGTTTCACAGAATGCAAGATATAATATTCTAAGTATTAATTTACGTATGCATTATGATGGATTTCTCATGTCTTCTACTACTCACCTCAAGGTGAGGTTAGAGAAATAAGTGAGTTAATAAACTGACATTTCTACATCAGCTCTTGGTTATACTTGTGTTTGAGAGTTTTTGTTTGTTTTAATTATTTTTTCTTTT
>NW_006491833.1:0-1089 GCF_000325575.1 Pteropus alecto | reverse complement strand
TTTTTAAACCCGCTGGAAGAGATGGCCAGGAGAGGCTTACCTCTTCCTGCCTTGACCGTTTTGCAGGGCCATCTGTGATCCTCCTTTCAAAATGCTCAGCGTTAAAGGTCATGGCCATGCTCAAGGAGACCAGGACCTGGGGCCTGAGTCCGCCTCGCGCCCTCGTGTTGCAGCAGACCCAGGATCATCTTCCCGGGATGCTCGTGGCTCTGCCCGCAGAGGCGGGGAGGCACCCTTCCCCATGAGGGGCTCCGCCAGGCTTCCTGACTTCCAAACGGGGGTGTCCACGGAACGGTCCCCTTAGCCCACTCGAGTCGGTGTCACAAATGATCCACCCTGCATTCTAATTGGTCAGTACAACCCAAACCCGCTGCAGCTCCAATTCCTACCAAAAGCCTGACCGTCGGCCATTTCCTCCACGAAGCACAGAGCCCATCGGGGTATTAAACACCCTCACATCCAGCTCTCAATCAAGTCGACATCTCGAGCACTTCTGTCCGATCGCACCAACTCGGCGCAAACTCCTACAGCCGGATCGGTGGGACGGGACCACACGTCCATGTCGCACGTACGCAGAAAAGCGTAAGCGAATACATTAAAATCGTCTGTCAGCTCACTGCCCAGAAATCGCATCCATGACCATCTGGTCTGCTCCCTTCCCAATGCTGTGCGTGTTTTCAAAAATGGAATCACGCTGGGGGTGCAGTTCGCACCCCTCTCTCTGTCACGTCAACGTACCCACAGTGGAAAATTACGAAGCTGTCAAAAATTATGTTTTCCCAGAGTTCCCAGCTCCATAGGCAAAGGCTAACTGTCTCGTGTTCGCTGAAAAAAATGCAAAGAGCAGCAAAACGAGAAGACCGGGGTTCTGTCTGTTTCCTGATTTTACAGACGCGGGATATAGAAGACTCTGCGCGTGGTGAGGTCTGGTGAGGCTGCGTTCACTGCGCTGTGTGGCGTCGGCATCGATTGCTACGGCCACCTAAGATGTCGCCCCCGGGGACACCGGGGGAAGGGCGCAGGAAGCCTCTGCGTCATTTTGCACCTTCCCGAGAGTCTATAAATTACTTCACAATAAAAAAAAAAAAA
>NW_006491832.1:0-1087 GCF_000325575.1 Pteropus alecto | reverse complement strand
AAAAAATCAGTAACTTTTTTTGGAAACAGAATTATATTTAATCTTTCAAAAACCGGGTTAAGGAATGGAAAGAGTAGTGTAAGGAAAAAGAAAAGAGCAATGAAAATACAAATTGTACCTGAAGAAATTATTATTTTCTTTAGCAATCAGAAGAGTAAAACACACCAGGCTTCTCATCAGGAGCCATTCCCTCTATGACCTTTGCTCAGACTTCCAAACCCATGGCTGAGCAAGGGCAAGTCCACACATACCTGTCCACATTATAGCAGTCGGTTCAGTGGCTCCTTCCTCGTTGTTGGGGTGACCAAAAGAACTGGATTATATTCCTAAACTGCTTAATCTTTTTATCTATTAGGCTAGAGTGTTTTTGGATAAACCAGACACCAGAGTCTGCTATTTTAATTGATCTTTCTGTACGAGAAATAGTAATCAAGATAAGAATAATACAGTGTATGTCTTTCAACCACAATGTAATTAAATTAGAAATTAATAGCAGTAAGAAAATTGGGAAACTCACAAAGGAACTTAATAACCAATAACCAATGGGTCATAGAAGTAATCAAAATAACCAATGAGTCATAGAAAAAATCAAAAGGGCAATTAGAAATTACTTTGAGATGAATAAAAAGGAAGACATGACATATCAAAATTTATGAGTGTAGCAAAAACGGTGCTCAGAGAGAACTGTATGGCTACAAATGTCTATATCCAAAAAGAACAAAGATTTCGAATCAATAACCACATTTTCTCCCTTACCACACTGAAAAAGGAATAACAAACAAAATCAAAACCTAGCAGATGGAAAAAAAATACTGATAAGAGAAGAAACTAATAAAATAAAGAATAAAAAGCAGTAGAGAAAAATCAATGAAATCACGAGATTATTATTTGAAGACATGTAGCTAAATTCAGCAAGAAAATAGAAGAGAACATTCAAACGACTAGCATCAGAAATGAAAGAGGTGAGATGACTACTGACATTAAAAAAATAAAAGAGTCTACAGCCATGGCACCCTAAACGTGACTGATCTCGTCTGATCTTGGAAGCTCATCAGGGTCAGGCCTGGTTAGTACTTGGATGGAGACC
>NW_006491831.1:0-1088 GCF_000325575.1 Pteropus alecto | reverse complement strand
CCTGCTGCTGCTGCCCAGTGCCGTGCCCTGGGCAAACTGGGAACCTCCAGGGAGGCAACATTTTTCCAGTAACCAAAACACGTGGCTCGTGTGCCATGCAGCCCCTTCCTTCCCTTGACCACAGTCTGGTTCTCACATGAAGCCACTCCCCCATCCCCACGGATAAAAGGACCACAGCTTAGCGTACCTAGTGAGTCGTTCCCTCCTTAACTGCTCTAAGAGTGTCGGCTTCTTGCCTCTGTTCTTCACTTGACCAGATCTCTCTGCTTCACAGTTCTGTCCTTAGATTCTTTATATGAGTTGCTGATGGGCAGGGAGAGAAACTAGCAGAAGGGGGTGACAGGGTAGGGGTAGAGGTTATCAACAGACACTGAGAGAGAATTGTCCTTTTCCCTAAAACCAAAGCATTTTTCCCTAGCAAAATGGCTGAGAACATGGCCACAGGCAGGGACTCAGGTGGCTGGGGCTTGAGTCTTATCTCCACTGTCTTTGTGCCCTTAGGTAGTCGCCTTTTTTTATCTCAGTCTCTTTATTTGAAAAATGAGGATAGTGACTGTTTCTACCTGCTGTGGCTACTGTAAGGAAGGCATGAGGTGGCACAACATTTAACAACGGTGCCTGGCACATCGGAGGGTCTCCGTCAGCGTCCACCCCTCCCACCGGGACTGCTACCACAAAGACATTTTTCTATATGGGGTGACATTTCTGCCTTGGTGTTATTATATGTGCTGTGCCCTGTGGGAACACCTTCGCCCAAATCTTTCACCTTTTATACCTAATTCCAGCTCGCCCTCCTAGAATCATCTCGAGTCGCCCCTCAACGCATGATACATAACACGTTTTATTCAGCAGCAATTAAATGTCAAGCCGTCTTCTTAAAGGTTTACTGATATTATTACCAAGCTTAATCCTTCTGACAGCCTGATGAAATCGTAGTGCTCTCTGCTTTTACCAGTGAGGAAACTGAGGCTTGGGGACCATGATCCCAAGTCTGTCTGGTTTCCAGCTTGCACTCGTGCTGTCACTCCACCAACTCCTGCCCACCCTGGGCCCACTTGGCGGCTTGAGCATCAGCCGGGAGTTTGCCA
>NW_006491830.1:0-1089 GCF_000325575.1 Pteropus alecto | reverse complement strand
TCCATTTGTAAAGAAAAATTATTATGATAGATATTGTTGTTTTAAAAAACAAAACGTAGTAGGATGAGTTCTGTCCCATCTTCCTCATAGATTTTTCAACTTCTTGGATACATTCTGCTTATTATTGGGACTGTGAGAAATATATGGTAGATTTCTTTGTTAGTAGGTAGAAGAGATAAAGGTCTGGTGTGATGATATAATAATTGAGTTTTATTGAGCACATACCTCTTTTAACCCACAACCACCTAATGAGGGAGGTATTATTACTATAATTGTATAGCCTTCATAGGGGTTAGAAGCAAGGGCTCTGGAGCCAGCCTGCCTGGGTTCAAACCTTGTTTATGCTGTGGGCCTGCTGTGTGACCTTAAGAGACACCCTTTCCAAAAATCAGCTTTCTCACGTTTAAAACTGAGATAATAATAAGGTCACACACCTGAGTCAGGTGTCCCCAAGCCCACCCCCAGGTTCGATGAGTCACCAGGAGTACTCACAAGACTCAGCATATAGTCACACCCACAGCTATGATTTATTACATTAAGTGGATACAGATTGAAATCAGTAATGGGAAAAGCACATGGGCAAAGCCCAGAGGAAACCAGGCACAAACTACCAAGAGTCCTCTCCCAGTAGAGTCACATAAGACACATTTAACTCCTCCAGCAAGGACTTATGACAGGTGTGAAATGGTGTCTACCAGGCTCATTAGAGACTAAGTGCTAGAGTTTTAAATGAGAACTAGGGCACTTAGGCACCCTCTGTCAGGCATGCACCAAGATTCCAGACTTCCAGAAGCGGGGCAGGTGTTCAGCATAAACCACATTGTTTGTATAAACAAGTACAGTGAGTACTCTTATCAGAAAATGGAGGGAACCCTCCTAAAATTCATGTTCCCTGATGCCAGCCCAGGGCCAACCTTGCAAGTAGGACTTTCTAAGGATAGCAGCCTTGGGCCTGCTACATTAACTTTTTTCTGTACATCACCTCATTGTTGTGAAATTAGATGAAGTAATATATATCTACTGCTTACAGCTGGGTTTTACACTTGGGAAGGCCTAAAAATTTTTAAGCCATTACTAATATCTATCTAT
>NW_006491829.1:0-1088 GCF_000325575.1 Pteropus alecto | reverse complement strand
CTAACGAATGCTACCTGAACATTCGTTACAGTGTCACAACAGTGTCAACAAACAGGACAGATTGGACTGATTGGTTTTTGGAGGTAGTCCCTCCGAAAACAAGATAATTTGTTATGCAGCATTAGATAACTAGTTTCACGCTCACAGCAATGCTTCAGCATCTGTGGGATGATGCCTGCTTTACAGATGAGAGGCAAAAGCTCAGAGAAGCCAATCAGAAAAGTGGTGGTACTAAGTTGTAACCAGGTCTGCCTGACTCTTGTTCCAGTGCTAAGTTCTACCTCACTAGCTTTCTCTCATCCAAGGTGCTGGATTCTTCCATGTGTCTCACAAACCCTGGCCCATAGCATTCCATGCCTTTGAGCATGTGCCCTGCCTCTAAACACTGTGGTTGGGAGGCTTAGAAGGCTGGGGGAGCATAGAGCAGCCGGTGGGCTCCCTAATACCTTCTCCCCATATGTGGGGTCTCAGTTTCTTAATCTGTGAAATGCGTCTAAGAGCTGCTTCAACAGAGTGGTTGTAAGGAACAAATGAACTCAGGAGCAGAAAAGTGCTTGAGAAAACTAGAGGTACTGCTGTGACTAGTGATGTGGTCCGGGGTATGGCCCAGGAGGAGAGAATGAAGGGCTTGGTACAGGGCCTGGGACGGAAAGAAAGCAGAGTGGCAAAGGCCAGTCAGACACAGCCTGGGCTAGAGCTCCCCTTTGAATTGTTTGTCAGCTGTGGTGTTACCTGCCTCCCCATGCCTGAAATCCTGGACATTCCTTTGGGTTTGGCAATGTCTTTTCTAGATTACCCTTTTAATACACTCAGCCTCTTTAGAGCAGTGCTAGTGTACTCTACATATTCTGAGCCCCTCCCATGTGCCAGAAACCTTACATATATTATCTAATGGAATACTCACACTGGACACTCACGCTAACTCTTTTGGTCCCATTTTACAGATATGAAAAAATGAGACTCAGAGGAGCTCAGTAATTTGCTGACGCTCCCATGGGAGATAAGGGACAGAGCCAGGGTTTGGACTGAGATCACTCTTGCTTCACAATCTGGTTGCCTTTGGGTTCCTTGTTGTTGTTGTTGTTTTT
>NW_006491828.1:0-1089 GCF_000325575.1 Pteropus alecto | reverse complement strand
GGCTGGGGCGCTGAGTCTTCTGGAATCCCAAGACCCCACTCCGGCACAGCTGCCCCTACTCGGCCCCCACCAGGCACCATTTGAAGGGCGGGGGGCGCTGGATGGCTCAGTGTCCTCGCGAGGTCTGGGCATGGCTAAAACAACTGAGTTACAAATCCGGAACGCCCGGCGCCTCGGGGCACAGCACTTGGTGCTTCCGTCCTGCACCTCCACGAGCCCTGGCCGCCACTGCCCACTCACACCTCTGCCCAGAGAACAATGGTCCGTCACTTGCTGCAGCGGGCCACATGGAGAAAACCTTCACTCCTCGCTCTGATCGGAATTAACCACGAGTGGCGTCAGAAGGCCACCACCACCAGCCACATCGTGTCCTCCACTTGCCTGCCGTTCTCATCACTGGGAAAGCAGAGGGCCATGAGCACGCAGCGGCTTCAGCCCCAGAGGCTGCCCTGTCCGTGTGCCAAAGGGCAGGCCCGCCCTCAGCATCACGGAGCACGGCTCTGCCAGGCCCTCCCCTCTCCTCCTCCAGCTCTTCCCAGCTTAGGTGAGTCGGCTTCAAGCAAAGGTGCCTGCCTGTGCGTATGGGAAGAAGGAGATTATCGGCCTAGTGGTTAAAACTGCCGTCTCTGATAAGTGTTGGCAAAGATGTAGAGAAGGTGAACCCTCAGACATTGCCGGTGGGATTGCAAAATGGTGCAGCCACCGTGGAAAGCAATTTGGCAGTTCCTCAAAAATTAAACAGAATTATCATACGACCCAGCGATTCCATTCCTAGGTATATATCCAAGAGAACCGAAAGCAGGGACTCAAGCATATTTGTGCACATCCACGTTCATAGCAAAACTATTCACTCCAGCCAAAAGGCAGACACAACCCAGACCACCCCATATGTCCATTGATTGATGACTGGATAGACCAAACGTGGTCTATCCATACACTGGAATATTAGTCTGCCTTGAAAAGAAATGAAATTCTGACGCATGCTACGACGTGGAAAAAACTTGAAAACATGCTAAGTGAGAGCAGCTAGATGCAGAAGGACCAGCACTGTGTGATGCCACTGATCGGAAGCAGCCGGAGTGGTGAAAT
>NW_006491827.1:0-1087 GCF_000325575.1 Pteropus alecto | reverse complement strand
CCTCCCAGGGTCTCAGAGGAGCTGCTCCCTGCTGAGTCCAAGAGGTCAACAGGTAGGAGGGGAGCAGTGACCACCACCCAGCAGAATGGAGTAGGGTCTCTGCCTGTGTCCCGTCCGCCCTCACACCAAACACTTTCTCAGGAATCGCAGAATGTCTTCTGGGATTGAATGATGGCCAGACGTGACCTGTGGGTGGACACTCAGGGTGGATAGAGGTCCAGCTGAGTGGGATGGAGCCCAGACACGCCCCCTACATCAGCCCTTCTCCTGCCCCCTTCGCAGGACCCACCGAAGTCGTCAGCTCCCCACCTCCTCCTCAGCTGGTGAATAGAGACCTCAGCCTGGAGGAGTTTGGGGGCAAGCCCTGCTCCGGGGACCAGGCTCCGCTAGAATTAGGGACTGTAAGGCCAGAGCACTGGGGCTGGCACCCGCGGGGCACTGGGTGTCACTAACATTCATAGCGACCTTGACAACAACACTAGCATGTCTGGCAGGTGCCCGTTGATCTCTGGGAGCCCCGCTTCTTTTAATTTGCGGAACAGAGTTCAAGTTTCTTGCCCAAAGGCACCAGGTTCCAAAGGGACAGAACCAGCCCTGGGGCGGAGGAGCCCGGACCTCAGGCTTGGCCGCAGCTCTGCGCCGCCCCCTTGTGGGCAGGGTCCTACCCTGCAGTGAGCGGGACCGAGGGACGGAGGCACTGGTGGCTCAACTTCCAAACTCGAACACGAGGGGAGAGAAGGGCCCTCTTGAAGGTTATGCCTGAACAGCGACGAAGTCACCCAGAGGATGACAGACCCCTCTCGGAGGGTCTTGAAGGCGGCGCTGTTTAGGGGAAACGGGAGGTCAGCACACAGGACGCGGTGCATAAATCGGTGCTGCCCAACAGAACCGCGCAAACAGGTTCTTGTTAATACCCAGCAGAGAAATATCTTCCCCTCACCTCGTCTGCGCCAGGCGCCCGCCTGCTGAGGGCTTGAGGCGCGCGGAGGCGAGGAGAATGGGTGCCCGTCCCCCGTGACTTTAATGAGAGTTCATTAGAATGAACAAAAGAAACGCATAATGTCTATATGTGCAAATATAAATATAA
>NW_006491826.1:0-1088 GCF_000325575.1 Pteropus alecto | reverse complement strand
GTTTTCAGATTCTTGACCCAGCCAATTATCAGATTATTAACTGTACACTCCTTCTCTAATGCCAATATTTGACCCTTGGGCTATACTTTTGGAGGCTGTCAACAGGTGAGCTTTTCTAAGCAGCTGAGTAAGTCTCCCTAGGTAGAGAGGGGTCATCTTCAGGAATTAAAGAATCTAAGATGTGAAGCAAGAAAGTTGCAACTTCTGACAACTCTTTACGTTTCATTGCAACAAGCATATGCATAGACAGATATACCTTATTTTGTTTGCATTTGAAAAGAACTTCTTAAACTGAGAAATATTTAGAAACATAGGGAAGAAAGAAAACATTATGAAAAACACCCAAGTTAACATCTTTCTTAGTCATATTGTTTATATTTTATCATCTTTGCTTCATCATTTTGTATATTCAAAGTTATGGATAAACAGTATTTCCACCCTAACCTTCATGCCAAATTCATTCCCTTTCCATATTTCCCCAGGACAGCTACAATCATGAATCTGGGATACATTTTACAGTCTACTTTCTATGTCTTTACAACACGAGTGTTTTAAAGGAAGTCACCTAAAGGACGTCCTAGCATAGGTATATTTTGCATCTTACTGTGGTCATTTATCATTATACTTCTGCGATCTAGGCGTGTTGATCTCCACAGTTCTGATTTCTGCTTTTTAAGTGCCGCATAACAGTCCTTTGTGTGAATACACCATATTTTCTTTCTGTGTAAACTGTTTAAATCCTTCGGCTTTTGGGGTGGGGTGGTGGGGAACCCTTGTGGTGATGAAGCCAAACACTGACGGCAATTTTTGCTTATTCAGAAGCTGAATAAGAGAAACAAGCAGAAACACTTATCGCCACCCAGCAAATATTTATTAAAGTCTGTGCGTGTCTGGACCTGAGTCAGTGGGAGGCTGGGGGATGAGGGGGGATACTATACTGCTTGCAGGCTCAGATTGGCCGCAGCCCTGTCGCGTTGTGGTGGGTTATCTTGAGCGGCTGCCTTTGTCTTATTTCTCTCCCCTTTTAACTTCCTAGTTTCCCAACAGTGCCTTCAGTATGAGGGTTTATTTAAAAAAAAAAAAAAAAA
>NW_006491825.1:0-1088 GCF_000325575.1 Pteropus alecto | reverse complement strand
CACCACGAAGACCCCGGCCGCGGCACGCTGCGCGCCGTCCGTCTGGCCTGCCCGAGCGCTTCTCTCCGCCGTGCGGCATTTACTTTTTCGGTTTTTCTTTCCCAGCCAACTTCTTCGTTTAGGCCCCAGTGAATCTTCTTTCTTCGATTCCCATTTATTTCTTCCAAGGCATCGGATGCATAATGTCCGTTTCCACTTCCAAAGCTGGCAGCAATTGAGGAAAGTGCCTTCTTCAGATTGATACTCCCTCCGGACTGGACGCTGAGCTCTTAGTAGCGGATGTATGCCCGCCAGTTCTCTCTGAGAAGGTCCCCACCGGTGGGCCACAGACGCTCGGAGAAGGAGGAAGATGCTCCAGCTCACTGCATCCCCCATATCCACTGAGCTTATTGTCACATCACCAGGAACTGGGTCCATTTGGCAGAGCCCTTCGGCGACTTGTTCTGCCAACATTTTCCTCCCTGTGAGTTCAGACGGAGGACTCTGCCGGCCAGTTCAGCAGTTTACTCGGCATTATAAGTTATTCACAGTCAATAGAAAGGTTTTCGGGCAATGCTACTGACATGCGAAATTCAGTTACCGCTCCAGAGGCTGCCACGGGTCCCTCTGCAGTGGCTTCTCTGTCGGCACCCCTCCTCGCTCAGGTTTCCTCCCAGAACGCCAGCCCCAGCCTTGGGGGCACAATGCACTCCTCGCCCAGGCTCAGCAGAGGATGACACTGGCCTCCTCCCCCACCCTCCTACCTCAGCCCCCACTCTCCACGTCGCCACCACAAGAAGTTGAAGAAAACTCTCCCGAAGGGTTTAAAACCCAACCAAGGGGAACTGCAAGGCTGGAGAGGAAGATTTTTCAACAGTACAAGACAGCGCCACCCGCACTGGCCCCAGGGGACAGGCGCCAAAAGAAGTCTCCCCGCCCTCTCCCGCCAGCCAGCCGCAGACTTCAGTCCTTACCCCAGGTCCCTTCCCACCCCGCAGAGTCTGAGGGCACAGGAAGAACAGTCCAGGCCATGCGGGCTCTCTCAGTGGCCCCCTGAGGGCTCCTCATCTTTTCCTTCCAAACACTGAGCTGGTGCCAACTGGCGCAAC
>NW_006491824.1:0-1088 GCF_000325575.1 Pteropus alecto | reverse complement strand
GTGTTCCAGAATTAGGCCGTGGTGACGGCTGCACCCGTGTGAACACACGGATTTTAAAGACTCGCGTTGGAGGGGACCTGCAGGGTTCCGCCCGTGCCTCTGGCCGGCGGTTGGGAACCGGTCTGTGGGCCGACTTCGGTTGCATGTGGAGTCGTGGCGAGGGCCACACACCTCACCCCCTCGCTGTCCCAGGCCACCTGCAGGCCCCGGCCGTCCACGGGCTCTGGAGCGTGGCCACAGCTCGGCGGCCCCCGGCCGACGCGCTTCTCTGCTGCTCCGGGCTGGATCGCTCCAGGTCCTCACGTGAGTGGAGCCACGCAGGACTGTCCCTCTGTGGCCAGCCTGTTTCACTTGGCATAACGTCCCCCGGGCTCTCCCAGGGGCTGCATGCGACAGGACTTGCTTCCGGCTTGAGGCTGAGTAGCGTCCACCACGTGGGCACCGCGCTCTGCTCGCCCACTTGGCCACCGGAGGTCGTGCCCGCTGAGTCGCATCCGGGCGGCTGCACAGCGCTGTCGATGGGAGGGACGCTCCCGGACGACCACGACACGGATGGACGCTCGGGCCGGCCCTGCGTTGGACCGAGCTGACACACGCAGACCCCCGGGGGAGGGAGCGGCGCCGCGGTCCGTGGGTTTTCTGAAAGGCATTTTCCATCACCGTCTCTGCACTCGGGTCCGATGGCGCACGGCTCACTGGTGTTGGCACCTACACCCATGTGCACATGGCCTGGTTTCTGCGACACCTCCCGGAGGTCACCTGCAGGTCACGTGCTGGAAACCACGACAGGCTCAGGACAGCTGCCTGCTGCGCCAAGCGAACCTCTGCCAAGGCCAGCGGGCCCTTGGTGCCCGTCAGTCACAGGTGGGAAGGACGCTGGAGACAGCTGCACCTCTCCCAGGTGGACACGGGGCTGCTGCCATCAGGCCACCCACTCGGTCCCGCGGTGGACCCTAAGTAGGGAGCACGCACACCGCCGCCACATTTGAGGCCGCCTGCAGCCGGGGCACAGGGCCGCTGCCTTCACAGACGGGGAGTGTCGTCTGTGGCTGGAAACCCCACACCCCACACGGGGACATGCGGCTGCT
>NW_006491823.1:0-1087 GCF_000325575.1 Pteropus alecto | reverse complement strand
GCGTGAGCATTGGTGCACAGAAAATCTGATGCCCAGTTGGGGGGCCGGCGGCTCCCCAGAAACTCTGGTGCCTCCAAGCCTCCCGAGGGTCCGGCCCTGGCGGTGACGGTGGACGGCGGGGACAGTGCCGTGGTTCTGCGTGGGGAGTGGACATCAGCCAGACCCGTGGCTTTCTGACACAACTCCTGAGCTCCAGTTTCCTGCCTGGACAACAGAGATAATCATTGTGCGACTTCATAGAGTTGTTGTCTTTCTAATTTATGTGTCACATGTATACAGCAAGTGCTTAATAAATGTCCATCATCCCCACCGTCATTATTTCACAGATGGTTACAGGCCTGGGTGAGCGTCTTGTCATTACTGTGCTCAGTGGGTTACTTTTTTTAAAAAAATTAGATTTTCTGGGGTGACGCTGGTTAATACATCACGTCGGTGTCGATTCTATAATGCTGCTTCTGCGTGCTGCACTGTGCGCTCGTCAGCCAAAGTCCAGTCCCCTTCTGTCCCCATGTATTTGACTCCCCGACCCACTCCGCCCCCGTCTCTTTCCTCCTGGTGACCGGTGGGTGACCTCTTGCTGTGAGTTGGGGATTTCTGATCTTTTAAATAGAAACAGTGCCCTCGTAGGCGGCTGAGGGCTCGTGTGTGCCGTGTGAAGGGTCTGTCAGGGGCACCTGTGACCTTTCATGGTAGATACTCCGTGAAAGTTAGATTTGACCATTTTGCCAGGAAATAAGACCCAAGGCATTCTCCGTTCACCAGACTGGTCCTGTGGAAACGGAGCCAGCCCAGCTCAGGCCTCTCTGTCCTCCCACATTTGCTGGAGTGCGTGTGGCAGCCCTGTAGGCCCGCCTGACCCTTCTACCTGCTTCCCGCTGTTGCACTGGCTCGTGGCGAGGTCCCAGAGCACCCGTGGCCGGGATGACACAACGTGCTGTTTGTCTGTGCAACTCGACCACAGGCCATGTGCACAGTCAGAGAAAGTGAGGCTGACGGGGCCGTGAAGTCTCAGGGTTTAATCAAACGCGCATCGTCGACCAGGAGTTATTCTTCAGTCAGCGAGTGGAGACTCCGTTTCCTAGTGTGG
>NW_006491822.1:0-1087 GCF_000325575.1 Pteropus alecto | reverse complement strand
GGCGTGCACGTGCACACGCAGGCGCCCGCACGGGGTGCCGGCACCCGCGTCAGCGTGCCCGGAGCCCCCCCGCCCGTTCACACGCGGCCCCTGTCGCCCGCAGTGGTCCTACGGCTTCTATCTGATTCACTTGCAAGGGAAGCAGGGCTTCCAGTTTTTCTGCAAGACCGAGGACATGAAGAGGAAGTGGATGGAGCAGTTCGAGATGGCCATGTGAGTCCCGCGATGCACAGCGTGGGCGTTGCAGGCCGCAGGTGGATCTCGTCTGGGGACAAGGGCTGGGTCAGATGCCCAGAGACTGAGGCGGGCTCCATCGCCCCAGCCCCACCTTGGTAACGTCCTGGCTGTTTTACGATCCACCCAGGCGTGAGGGCTGTGCCTCTGTCACAGCTGTCCCCGGGCTCAGTCTCAAGCCCCCGTCCGGCAGAGCAGTGAGTGGCCAGGATGGTCAGGGTGTCAGAGGGACTCACGGTGACCCAGATCCTCCGGGCCTCGCAGGCTGGTGGATCGTCACCTGTTTGAAGCCACAGCGCTGTTTGTCCATGAAATGTAGGAGGAGCCCCGCTGTGTCCACTACGTGCTGGGGTCCCCAGACACAGCAGGCCGGAGCAGTGGAGTTCGTGCCCTCATGGTCCGCAGTCGGGGGGACCAGGGGCTCCGTACGGGTGTGCTCCCCTCCCGCGCCTTTTCGTCCTGCGAAACGGACACGAAAGGAGGGCCGAAGTCGGGGGGTTTGCAGAGGATCAAGGGGCTCACGCCTGGGACACGTCTATGTCGATGGCGGCCGGGCGGTGGGCCGCCTCCCTGTCTGCCCTCGGCTTCCAGGGCTTGGAATTTTCTCCCCAACATTCTGTTAGGAAAACGAGATTATTCATCAGAGTTGAGAGAGTCTCGCCCTGCTTGCTCTGTCACGGGACCCCCGCCCCCCGGCCTTTGCGCCATCGATGGGGCACGTGCTTCTAAGTGAATGGCAGACATCAGCGCACGTCCCCCCGAACACTTCGGGGTGCCTCTCCCGCTGCGTGCAGTGGAGCCCTAAGCGCACGTCTGCTGCCGCGTGCCTGCGTCTGCCCACGCCCAGACCCTC
>NW_006491821.1:0-1087 GCF_000325575.1 Pteropus alecto | reverse complement strand
TCCTAATGGTCACCCTGTGACTTAGGGGCAGTCCTGATTCAAGAGTCCAGAAGTCTGGGCTCAAAATTTGTCTCTCTTCCTTGCATCTGGGTTGCCAAAGAGAAGGGGAATCAGGTTTCCTGCGCCCCTGGGCAAGGCGTTTTAGGAGGTGCTGTGAAGACCCATATTGGAGTGTTGGCCTGTGAATCACTGAGCCGGGGAAGAGACTGCCCAGGAATGGATGGGCAATGGAGGAAGAAATCCAATGGCTTGTTGAGGGCTGGGGGTGTGAGTGGTGGATCCAGAAGAGAGAGAATGTTTCTAATTTGAAACATACAAACTATGTACACAAACATATACAAATTTGATATTTGTATAATGTGTTACTTACTGAGGTTTGTGGTCAAAAAAGTTTGAAACACTATGATCCCAATAATGTTTCTGTCTCTGAGAAATTCTTGCCTCATGGCTCCAGGTGGCAGGCACTGGCGCATCCTTCCTGTACCTGTACTAACACCTGCACTGGGCCCTTACCTGTCTTGGGAGTGAAAGGCGAGTTGGAGGGAGACCAAGAGTCAGGGAAGAAGCAAGGCTTAGAGGACAGGCCTGCCTGCGAGCGGAGCAGGAGAGAGGGGTCGAGGCCGACGGGCAGCCCTGGGAAAGGGGGCTATGGGTACAAACCCATCTAGGAAACAGGGATGGGCCTCGCCTGCTGTCACAGACTGTCCTCTTTGCCATGCCTGGGGCCCTGATGCGAACTTCACTGCTGTCCTTTAAGGAAGCCCTGTCCGGTGGGGCAAATCAGAGTCTATGTCCCCTGGGGCTGGCTGCTTTCCATCCCCCAGACCCTACAGGACACCCCATCCCTACAAGGGAGTCTGGGCCCCTAGGCACTGTGGGAGATGAGTCAGGATTGCAGATTGGGGGGCTCTGGGGGTGTTGGTTAGATATGGGGAGCAGAAGTGAGGCAAGGGGAAGACCAGAGAGAAGGGGAGTTTGTAGAGAAAATGGTAAAACGGTTCCTTTTTTCAAAAGTTGAATCCAGGGCAAGAACGGAAACAGTCGCGTTTACTTTTAAAAACTCAGAGCCTCCTTGTGAGAGAGAGAG
>NW_006491820.1:0-1080 GCF_000325575.1 Pteropus alecto | reverse complement strand
TAGAGTCAGTTCTGGAGGTTTATCTTCTTCCTTTTGGGGAACATATTTCCCTGATTCTTCATTTTTCTTGACTATATGTGCTTGTGTCTAGACATCGTTCTGGCTGTGACATCTGGAACTGCTACATTGTCTTCTAATTATGAAAGGGACTGTCTGAGGACAAACCTGCCTCAGAAGGAAGAACAAAAAGATAGAAGGAAAATAGGTTCTTGATTTCGTCGAGCTACTAAATTAAACAACCCTGGAGCTAGCTTACCTTTGGAAGACTTATAAAAGATAATACATTATCCGTATCATTTGAGCCAGTTGGATTGAATTTTTCTGTTACATGCAACCAAAGACACCATAAATGATACATAGTTCAATGCTAATTCAGTTTATGGTTTCAGTACATTATCTAACTGATTCTACTATATCTCTGAGCCAGAATCAGCTATACAACAAATCCCACATAGTGCAGGATAGTCCAAGAGAAAAACACAATTCTATATATGTTTATAGCACTTGACTTTCAGGAAAGCTTCTTCATTTCTTAAATGCACTTTGATTCACCCTGTTTTGACTCTGCTGCAAGCAGGATCTCTTACCATTGGTCTGCTGCCTCCCCTCTATTTTTATCCTCTAATCATGGTTTGCTGCTTACGATCCAGAGAAATTGCATTTACCGATGAAATAGTAGCTTCCCAGTTTTACCCAGGAAAGACACTACATCCATTGACTGTGAAAGTTGTTGCTTTGAGGTTTACACTGCTAGCTAAAAACAATGCAAAGTCAGAGCTGGCAGCATGATGAAGCTGTTTTCTGGGTTTGTGGTGCCCTCTGTTCCTGTTCCACAATTTCTGTGTTTCTCCAAATCTGCCTGGCTAAATAACAACCATGCCAGTGATGACTATGTCTATATGAGGAAGTCAGCAAGGACTCTGATATGATCCTGCTACTCCTTGTTGAGAGCATGTGGGCAACCAGAAAAAAAGCTGGAGCATAAACAAGGCAACATTTTTTGAGTCTTCACCAAATCTAGTGTATGTGGTTTAGAAAGAGTGGAATACACTAGATTTGGTGAAAACTCAACAAATGTAA
>NW_006491819.1:0-1085 GCF_000325575.1 Pteropus alecto | reverse complement strand
TGAGTGAGTGAACCAAAGAATGGATGGGAAAATAACTGGGTACTAGGTCTGGGTGACACTGCTTGCTCAGCAGGCTAATCTTTCTCCTCAAGGCAAGGTTTTGGAGCATGAGCAAAGAGCAGCACCCACTCCCCAGACCTGGGTTGCACAGATTCTCCTGGGATTCATTCGATAGCTCTGGGTAGAAAAAAAACCAAACCAGCTTCCTCTCGCCTCTCAGTTGTGTGGAGTTACCTTTAGCTTGCTCTCCAACCCCTAATACGAGACCAGGCATATGGCAGACCGTGTCATCTGCCTTTCTTACCTTCTTTCTTCTTTCGCTTCTCTTCTGAGTCCTTTGCCCCACAAGATGTCATGCTTTGACTCTTCGGGGCATTTTTTGAAGAGGCTCTCATAATACTACAATGACCCTCACAAGGCCACTCACACAGCAACATGGGGGCCTGGCGTGGACCTCTCCCTTCTGGCCTCCCCACTCAAGTTCTACAGCCATCAGAAAGTGACACAAACCCAAAGTCCCTGGGGTTTCATCAGCACATCCAGATCCAAGTCACAAGGGTCAATATCTGTCCCCATTTTTGCCTGTAATCAAGAACAAATACGAACAACAACTCCAAACCTGCTTTTCTAGTACTTTTTAAGAGACCTTTAACCACAATTTTTTTTTTATTTTTTATTTTTTTTGTCATTTAACAAATGAGAAAAATCCCTACAAATTGAAACCAGATGTGTTTGCATGGACTATCAAAGCCATGATATTTTTATCATGTTGGTTTTTATTTATTCAGTCTCCTTAGCTCCCCAGTCATGGGGTTCCAGTGTTTCCTTGTTATTTCAAAAGCCAGGAGATGTTGGCATGTGGTATGAGATGCTTCTTCACCAGTCCCAAAGCTGAAAAACTCTAGAAGGTTTTTTGGTAGAGAAAGTAGGGGAAGCATGTAAAATTAAAATCTCTGCTCCGTTGTCATGTACTCAATTGAATACACCATCCTGTCCATATAATTAAGCCCTGATATATATCACAATTATAAAACCGGCAGAATTGTGTATCTCATTAAAGCAAATAGTATGATTAGGACAGTATA
>NW_006491818.1:0-1087 GCF_000325575.1 Pteropus alecto | reverse complement strand
CAAGGCGAGGAGGTGATGAGCTGAGGAAGAGACGGATGCTCAAACGCCTCGTGCAGAAGAGAAGCTCGCTGACCTGCGACGAGGCTGGGAAATGAGGGCGGCGGGGGGGGCTGTAGATGTCGGGGGAGCAGCGACTCTGCTGCTCTGTCCGTGAACTTGTTCTGTGTGTCCACGTAAGGATGTGCGATCGATTTTATGTGTCCACTCGGCTGGCCCGGAGTGCCCAGATATTGGTCCAAGATGATTCTGGATGTTTCTGGGCAGGTGCTTTTTGGACGAGGTTAACATTCAAATCGTTAGACTTTGGGTGAAGCGGATGACCTGCATGCGGTGGGTGGGCCTTGTCCAGTCAGTCGGATGCCTGAGTAGAACGAAGGCTGACCTCTCTCGAGCAGGAAGGAAATTCTGCAGCAGACGGCCCGCGGCCTTGAACTGCGAAGCGGTGGCCCCTCCCCGAATCTCCAGCCTGACGGCCCTGAATCTCTGGCCCAATGGCCTCCTCCATCAGATTTTAGACCCTCCACCCCTGCACAAGCAAGGGCGCCAATTCCCTAAAATCGATCTCTCTCCCTCTGCTCCCTCTATGCACATACGCACACGCGTGCACACACGCACTAACGCACACACTCACATGCACGCATGCATGCACAGACCACTGGCTCGTTTCTCTGGAGAACCCTGACTGACACGCAGGTGACTTCGGGAAGCACATTTGCTGGGAGACTTTCTCATAAGGAGAGCAGGTAAGAGCGTGTTTCCCAAAGCTGTCACTCGAGCTGTGGCTGGCACCCAGCTGGTGTTCCAGACCTCACGACGAACAGACTTTCTCTTCTTCCTTGGAGTCATCTCACCTTTGCAGCTGAATGAGGCTGTGGACCACCTGGGCAAAGCCAGCACCTCACCCCGTCCCCACTTCGGGCGCCATGTTTGTCTTTGGCTCACCTGTTTACCACTCCACACTGAACAACACTGACCATTGTCTTACCCTGAGCTTTCCAGAGAAAAACAGACAAGCAAAAGCCTCTCCCGTGAGCCTCTTCCCACACGCTCTCTCTCTCGGCATCGCCATGGAAACATGGGTCGCCCC
>NW_006491817.1:0-1086 GCF_000325575.1 Pteropus alecto | reverse complement strand
TAGCAAGAAGGCAGCTGTCTGCAAACCAAGAAGAGGCCCCTCACTAAGAACCCAACCTGCTGGCATCTTGACCTTGAACTTCCCAGTCTCCAGAACTGTGTCTGTTGTTCAAGCCACCCTATCTGTGTTATTTTGTTGTAGTAGTCTGAGCTGACTGACTACCTCTATAAATTTCCATTGAGGGAAAAGTTTGCTCTCCTACTCTTTCTGTTGCTATCTTCAGTGTCTAGATCACCCGGACTCTCCAGGTCCTGATGTGTGCAGAAAGCCTACAGGGTGAATGATTAATTTGGTAATGTTAATCGCAGAAGTTTTCTAAAGCAACCTAGGATGAGTGCGATGTTTAGCTTAATTTTACTCACTGAAGACTTAGCCACAATGTGGGAGTCTGGAAAGACAGCAGAGGGGACTGCCTTCTCTCAGCCACCAATAGTGAGACTGGTAGGCAAGATAGCTCAGTTTATTTTATAATTTTGTTTCGGCCTGCTTTTCTTTACCTAGGACCAGTTTAGATTAGAAACAATCAACTGACATCAGAAATAACCGTATCAGTACTGTGTATGTCAATGCTGTGCTGAGCAGTCTTGACCTAATTTTGACAGACAGCTGTCACATGGTACAACTGAAAGGTAAAAGCTGTTTTGGGATGTCTGGTCACTAGTATGTGGAATCTGAACATGGAATGTACCCACATTCGCTCATGTTTCAAATATCTGAAAAACCCAGCTACTCTGTGGCCCTTGTTTATCTGCGTTCTGATTTACACCTAAGAGGATGTCTGTGTTTCCACTTATACCCCTACGTTTACCCTCCCGAATCTCACCTTCAACAGTAGCCATTATTAGCTTACACTCTGTCTGAACCTGGATAGATGTGGCCCTGTTTTTTATTCTCATTTGACACGCTCTATTTTTAACAATTATAGGTTTGAGATTCGATCACCCTACTCTTCCGCACTGCATGAGGAAAGTGAGTGGTTATTGTCGGCAACCCTTGCAGGTGTATCTGATACATTGAGCCCCTTAGTCTTCAGAAGATGGATAGGTACTGTGGCAACCAGAGAGCCCCTTTGTTCATTATAGTGTG
>NW_006491816.1:0-1085 GCF_000325575.1 Pteropus alecto | reverse complement strand
GGGCGGCCCTTCCCCACTGGGCCTTGGTTTCCCCCAGTGTAGACGATCACTTTGGGCTCGAGGGCTCTGGGGCTGCCCTGGCCCAGGGCATCGGGAAGTCTCATAAACAGGGCATGGGACTCTTTGTATCTATGAGGCGAGATGGGCGTTGAGTGCAACAGGAGAACTCACCTAGTCCAGTGTGAGGTCCTAGCACTTTTCTCAAGAAAACTGGCTGTGGAATGCCCCAGGCAGGAGAACAAAAGGGCTGGGGCTGTGCACAGGGTGTGAGTTTAGTCGAAGGACGGAACAGGGTGTGGGGGACACACTGTGCACGCTCTCTGACCTCCTGCCTCCTTCCTCTGCTCTGCTGGGCATCTCTCCACCAGTACCCAGATACCTGTGTTTGTGGAGGAAATGCCGCCCCTGGGCTTGGAGTCTGCTCTTTTGAGTGGCCCTGATGGACAGACAGGGTGTTCCACCCCATGGGGCCCACCGAGGCAGTGGACATAAGGGCGAAGGTGCTGAGCAGATGCCTGCCCTCCTTTCTCTCCTGCAGGTGCTCCGAGGGACAGTTCCTTCTGCCCCTGAGCTGCCACACCAGTTGGGTCCCCACCTGGCTCCAGAGCTCCTGGTGAAGGGGTCCTAGCAAGGAGATGCACCTGTAGCACTGTTGGCACCCATTCCCCAAATAAAAGTGGGGGCTTATAAGCTTTGCCTCAGCTCTGTCTTCTGGAGCATCTGGCTGAGGCAACCAGAGCCACAAATCTCACCCTAAAGGTACCTGGGGTGGGGCCAGACAGGGACCAGGGTAGATGGCTGAAGGGGAAGGAAGAGAGGGGCAGAAACCAGAGGAAGACACAGGCCTGTAGACGGGGTGCAGAGGTCGGTGAGAGCCTGACAGAGGGCGACCTGGAACAAGTCAGTACACGTCTCCTGGTAACCAAGACCTTCATTTTCTTACGTGTAAACCAGACAGAGAAACATGTCAAATGAATAAAATGAGGATCAAGGGGATGCAAGATTTGAAAAGCAGAGAGGGCTCTCTGGAGCAGCGATCCCCAACCATTTCGGCACCAGGGACTGATGCTCCTATGAGAATCTAA
>NW_006491815.1:0-1087 GCF_000325575.1 Pteropus alecto | reverse complement strand
GTGTGTGTGTGTGTGTGTCCACGCAAGCGCGTGCACACTTGTGTTTAGGAGTAGGAAGAGGGAGGAGTGGGGATGAGGAAGGCAAAAAGGAGTGGGGACCACAAACTCCAGAAGACACAACGTAAGGGTCACCAAGAACTGTAAAAAGTTCTCAAATGCTGCAGCCACCTCCCGTGGCGCATCCTGGCGCACCTACGCCAGACAGCCCTGTGTTCCCCAGCCGGCCCCCGTGACACACATCTTGGGGAGCAGGAACCCCAGAAACACCTGCTTCCTGCAGTGATGTGCGTACCCCATTACGCGTCTACATGGCCTTGAAGCCACTTGGCTCTGTGGTTCAACGGTTATCCACCCTACAGGAGGAAGACGATCTCTCAGGTGCCCCAAAGGCCACCATGCTATCCATCCTGGGGCCCCTGACTGGCACCGTGGTGACCAGAGGAGCTGGCCACAAAGGGGCTACCTTTCCTGACCACTGTTCATCGCAGTCCCAGAGAAGGGGAGGTGGGCAGAGGGGCGTTCGGCATGCCAGGAAAGAACCTCGGACCCTAAATGCCCCATATAAACCCACTGGAAAGTGTGAGGTTAAAAGCATTAATGGCCGCCATCTGCTGTCTTCTAACAGGACCTTTAAAGCCGGAACTAGAAATGGAGCCAGAAAGCTCAACGATGTACTCGCATTTGGATTCGGAAGGTATCGTAATTTTATTATTTTATGATGATTTTCAATGACTCGCAGAAGTTACAGACCCATCCACGAGAAGGTAAGAAGCCCAGGGTTATCATGCCCCTGACTGGGGGGGCGCACTCTGGACCATCATGGACTGAGGCAGCATTACGTGAGGCCAGAGGCCAAGGCATTCCTTCTAGGGCTTGGGGTCAAGGGTCGGGGCTCAGGTAAGAAAGTAAGCCCAGGAGGGGCAGAGTGCTTTTCAATTTGAATTAAAATTGAATTTCGAAAGGGAAGTAATATTCACGACGGGAGTCAGGAGGGCAGGGGAGGAATGGGCCGTCCATGGTCGGAGCATCCTGGGACACTTACTGTGCAGTGAGTGTACAGAGAAAGATGGGCAAACCCGCCACGGCC
>NW_006491814.1:0-1086 GCF_000325575.1 Pteropus alecto | reverse complement strand
AGCACTGGTCCATGGTGCCAAAAAGGTTGGGGACCGCACTGCCCTAGAGGACATTCTTGCTAAGGTAAAAGCAGGACGGACATCTCAGTGCAATGAGCCATTCTTCAGTCCTGCCCCAGTGGGTTTTTTGATGGTAGACTGTCCTTTCAGCCTGGGCGCTAAAGCAGGGTAGCCAGGACTGTGTCAATCCTGAGTCCATGCCGTGACCATTGGTAGGATGTGCCCCCTGAGCTTTGCACCCAGGAGCCATTGTAACACTGTCATTCACTGACGGACACTCAAGCGGATTCTATCTTGTATCTGAGAGAAAGGTGAATGGGTTTTAGGTAAAACTTCTTGACATGATTGTTCAAGGCCAATACCTTGAAATATCCTGAGAGCAAGGCACAATTTATATTTATAAAGCTAATTAGAGAAGCCTTATCTTGAAAAGAATTATGACTCACGATAAACAATGCAACTCAGGCTTTCCATCCTGATCTATAGACTGTCTTGTGGCATATGGACATCATTTTTAAATACACTTTTTTTCCCAAACAATACAAGGTAATGCACCTAAAGGTGCCTTCACGAACTGAAACATTATTCAAATACAGGTACTATTCTTATTATAATTAGTGGAATATAGGTATTAGTATTAAGAGCTAACCATACTGGAAATCCTCTTAAAAGCATTTGTATGACCAAGAGGAAAGTGGTTGTATCATGACTAGATTTTCACTCAAGGGACAAACACGGATTTATGGAAACTGTAATAGCAGCGGTGATACCAGTTTTATGCGATCAGAAATAAATAGAAAGGCTGAAAATACTTTGGCTATGAGGCATTTTCTCCAGAGCTCTTGACCAGAGAAGCCCATCCGAGTCACCTGGGGAGGAGCAAGGGGGGAGGTGGGAAGAGAGTGAGCAGTTGGCACGTGAGGTTTGAGAGCAGTGATGCTTTAACAGCCAGAGCTCCAGAATCACCTCGTTAACTGTTTGAAAGTAATCGAGCTAAATACTTGATGACTTTGAGTGCAAGTGGTCAGTCTGAGAGCATTCGATTGCAGATCGCTGCCTTGAAATATGTCACATTCCCAGAATTTT
>NW_006491813.1:0-1086 GCF_000325575.1 Pteropus alecto | reverse complement strand
ATGATAAATAATATCTTCAATATGATCTCTTAATTTTAATCTACAAAAAATTAGTAAAAAAGACAAGTGTAGATTATATAGACATTCCAATTATATTGAAAGATACTCTGAATAAAGCCAACAATTCATTACAGTTTATTACAGTCCTCTCAGCAAATTTTTTCCTAACGATGAAACTTGACATATATTCGATCTCCAAGATCACATTTCTACAGTTTTCCTCCTTTGTTTACATTTATTGGACCATGTTAGAGTCATAATTTACCTCCTAATTCTTCAGCTAGTGACCCTAGAAAAATATCTTAATATATTAGGGATGTTAGGGCTTATTTCCACTGGAGAAGAAAGAAAATATACAACAAAACAGATTTCTCCTTCCACACAGAACACTTTCAGGGGAGTAGAATAAAAGAAATAGTTGTGAAAAATATATAATTTAATTATTAAATGTATTTTATATACTCTAAATTACAGTTTTATTTTATAAGCAGACAACAGTACTCTGAAAGGAAGGAAAAACTGTATTCCTGGGACTTGAGACACTCTCAAAGTGAGAAGTCACTGGGAAAATTAACTTTTACCTATGGAAATACTTGATCTCTTTATGCAAATTTACCAATTATTTTCCATTCTTTCAAGTCAATTCACAGTAAATGTATCATTATCAATACATATTTACATTTTCCCTGTGAAGCTCCATGTAATATTAACTAATCTCTTAAGAAAATGTAATGGTCTGCCAGCTGTGTACTCTGTCATATTCTTAAATGCTTCATTCTTAGGATGTCGCAGCCATACCGCAATATGAAAGTGCTACTTTCAGCTTTCATAATATTCACAAGTTTGTATATATATGAAGAAACATTTTTAATAGTACCCTCCCTCAACAAGAAGGTTGTATTGAGGAGATCCACTGATAATAAAGAATCTTAGGTCAGAAAATCTTAAACTACTTTTAGCAAAGGTCCTCCGATGTATGAGGAAGCATTTGGTGTAACTGAAATAAATGAGATGCAGCTATTGTATCAGTAATTGTGGTCAGAAGAGGGGACTGACACTCTCAATGATGAAGCCAACAGATGCGAT
>NW_006491812.1:0-1086 GCF_000325575.1 Pteropus alecto | reverse complement strand
TGTGTGCGTGTGCATGTGTGTGCGTGCGTGTGTGTCTTCTCCTTTGACCTAGTTCCCACCTCTCTGTGACGTACTGTTTTAGCTGTGTTCGTCTCCTGTAAATTTAGCAGATGGCTGGATTTTTAACTGCCGCGTATACTTCTCGTGATCACTAATATCCTTGGGCCTTCAACTTGATCACGGTCATCGCCGTTTACCATCCTTTTCCTGTGTTCCCGCCTGCTCTTGAATTTAAACTATTAAATCTGTTAATCCATTCCTACCCGCGGGTTGGTTCCCCCACGCCGTGGGGACGCATGGTTGACCCAGCTAAAGTTGTCGTGGTCTCTACTTTCTTCCATCAGGCTTTGCTTTGCCGGTGTTTTCAAAGCCACGTTTCCTGGGCACACGCAGCACGGTGCGGGTGTGTGCACCCCTGTGCGCTGACGGAGTCCCTGCCGTGGTGGCCCTCGAGAAGGCCCCAGAGCCGGGAGACGTGACCCTGCAGCAAACCGCAGGACGGGGTGGGAGCCAGGGCTGGGCGGCTCTGCGCGACTTGGGACCCAGGGTGCCCTGCGTATGGTGGCCCAGGCCCTGTAGCAGGTGCGTGCGTTCCCATGAGAGGCCTCTGCGTTCCCTCCCAGGGCGGGGCAGTGCGTTCCCGAGAAAGCCAGCTGCGCGGGTCTGGTGTCTACAATGGCGGGAGGAGAGGCGAGGCCGGGAGAGTGGGGTGCCCTTGGGAGGCAGGGCGCTCCAGGATGTGGGGTGCACTGGGAGAGGGCCCTGTCGGGAGGCGGGGCCACCGGGAGGCGGGACGAGGACCACAGCCCGCACGGTGCAGCCTGCGTGGCTCTCCGTAGACAGGAGCTTGGGCTCAGGACCTGTTCCGTGCAGACCTCATCCTGTGCCACCTGACGAGACGTTAGGATGTGAGGGCGCTGCAGGAGCCAGGAACTGGGGGGCGTGTCCCCTCATTCGTGACTGGGGCTTCGTAAACCACTCAGGAAAGCGTCCGCTGATTCTGGACCCACGTTTAACACCCTGTGCTGCAGAGTCCCTCCCGTCTGTTAAGAGCAGGCTCCGCCCACGCACGGCAGCAAGTCGGTG
>NW_006491811.1:0-1085 GCF_000325575.1 Pteropus alecto | reverse complement strand
GGAGCCCTAAAACTCTGCAAGGGCCCTGCATCCTAAACTGGATCCTTCTAAAAGTCCAGGAGACAGCAGAATTAGACTCTGACTCGAGGAGCTCCCTGGGGCTGTGTGCAGAACACACCTAAATACCCCCATGGCTTGACACGCCCAGGGCACCAGGAGACGTCTGATTTAAATACCCAGGGTAAGACGGATGCAGCTGCCGCACGCTGAGAATCCTGAAGGAGAAGCAAGTACATTGCTGAGCACATAGTAAAGACTCCATAAATATTTGTATTTAAACCCAAAGAATCTGCTTCTGCCCCCTTTCCAGCTTATACTATCATGCTACCGAAGAGGGAATAAACAACGCTAATGGTGAATTTAAAAAGTAACTTTGGATTGGCTTTGAAATCTATAACATAGTGCTTTTTAAAGTTGTTTTAAATGCTCTTTTAAAGCTGTTTCATCAGACTTACTATATTGTTTTAATTGAGTCGATAAAGGAAACCCTCTGTGCATAAGGCCTCATGATAGATAATAACGGGGGGTCCGGAAGTGGACAGGTCGCCCTCTCTGGCTGAGAAGATGATTGGATGAAGCAAACCACAGGAAGCAGGCTCATTCCTGGAGGAGACACAGTGCCAGTTGGAAGGGAATGGACGTGATGGGTGTGGCACTGTGCGCTCCAAGATGACTCAGTCAGCAACAGAGCTCAGAGGGACTTCTAAGCGCCCAGAGCCCCAAAGGGCCAGCCTGGAAGATGGCCAAGCGCAAGCCAAGGTGAGACCCAATTAACTCTCGCTTTCCCTCGGAGGAGTTTGATGTCTCAGACCTGCCTGTTCGCATCGCCATCCAGTTAGGGAAGACTTCAAGATTGCAGACTTATCCTCACATCAGCCTAAGGAAAAATATGTAATCAGGGGTATGAATTTACCTTCAAAGTTAAGTACATGCTTCCAAACTAATAACTGACATTGTTTCTCCAGATTCTCGGCTGATCAATGTCATCAGAGACAGTTCAATCTCCCAGTATTGCCAAGAGTCCTAATAACAGCTCTGCCTGTTATTAGCTGTGTAACCTTAGTCATGACATGTCGTTTAACCTC
>NW_006491810.1:0-1086 GCF_000325575.1 Pteropus alecto | reverse complement strand
TGGAATTGGCTTACATGATTGTAGGGACTGGCAAGTTTGAAATCTGTAGAGTCGGCTGGCAGGCTGGAAACTCTTGTGCAGGAGCTGTTGCTGCTGTCATAAAGTAGAATTTATTCTTCCTCAGGGAAACCTCAATTTTGCTTGTAAGGCCTTTTGATGAATGAGATCAGGCTCACACACATTATTGAGACCAATGTCCTTTATTTAAAGTCAACTGATTGTAGATGTTAACCACAGCTACAAAATACCTTTACAACAATACCTAGATTGCTGTTTGAATGAATAGGTACTATAACTTAGCCAGGTTGACCCATACAATTAACCATCACTGGAAGTAAGACATCTATTGATGACAGTCCTCGAGAATGAGTGTTAAAGCCAATAAGCTTTGCAGCAGAATTTCACAGGAGAACATTAGTCACTTCAGGTGCGCTTGGGGACCTTGGAGAAGGAAAGTCTTGCTCATCGTGTGAAACCATATTCAGAAGCTCCTCCATCCCCACTGCATAGGAGCAATAGAGCAGAAATGACTGCAGGTTGACAGGCCAAGGCAACCTAGAGCTTTGCAGTGAGGACTCTGTGGTATAGAGAATAACAGATTCAGTTTCCCCTTTGCTATTGAGAGTGGGATAGACGTGTACTCTCAGCATGTTCATATCTGGATCAAGAGATCCAGGAGTTGAGATGAGAAGAAGGAGAGGTTGAGAAGATGAACAAGATGGACAGAAGACTGTCGACCCGGGCCACTAAAAACTGAGTTCATCATGACTGATGCAAAGTTTCTGCTGGCCAGCTAGAGGTAGAAATTTCTATTACAGAGAAAATAAAGTGATATTTTGCACACTTGGCTTTATAGACCCAAATATTGTAACCACTATACTTAGCACAGTGCTCATTACATAATGAGCACTCAGGCAAACAATAGTAACAATAGGAGTAGTAAGTAGTAGCAGTGAGTAGTGGTAAGAGCAGAAGTGGTGACGTTGGAGATGGTTTGGTGATGGTAGTAGTAATAGTATTGGCACATTGACTACGGATCAGCTGGCTCAAAAAGAAACTAGATAGACCAGAGACCATGGCTAGAAG
>NW_006491809.1:0-1085 GCF_000325575.1 Pteropus alecto | reverse complement strand
TCAACACCGAGTGGGGGGCCTTTGGGGACGATGGGTCCCTGGAAGACATCCGCACCGAGTTTGACCGTGAGATAGACCGGGGATCTCTCAACCCTGGAAAACAACTGTGAGTCTTACCTTTCCTTACTAGTCATAGATATGACTTAGGAGACACATAGCACAAGATACAGGGTGGGAGGTAAAAGTTTTGAGGCAGAAAGCTAGGTGATCACAAAGGTTTGAAAAGCCCATCAGATTTGCATTATCCGTCACTTCTTTGGAGAGACACATAGCCATGCAGTCTGCAGTCTGTCTCCTGCCTTCTCTGAGATTCTGGCTCGGGTTGTACAGAGGCTGTTCCAATAGGTGTTTCGGGTGGCAACTGGGCAGGTAGGACTCAGGAAGGCTCTATCCTGCCAGGGATCCTTGACACGTTGTAGCTGGGACGGTCCTGTCTGGTCTTGTCAGGAGGAGGAACCATGAGAACTGCCTTTCTCTGTGCCTTTGTTGACGGGTGAGGGAGGGTGCTCAGGTGTCAGCAGCATCCCTGGCTCCTGGGCCTGGCTCCGAATGGAACAGATTGTTTTGCTGTGTCATAGCCAGCTCTGGGTGTGCCAGCTGGGCTCCCTCAGAGAACAAGCCGGCTGCCGGGATGTGGACCTGCCTCTGATCTGGCCTGCTCCGGGCTTTCTTCTGGCTCCGGGGCAGCCAGGACTTGGGCCTGAGTCTGGCTCAGATATGGCACGCAGTTCCAGTTTGTGGCAGTCTCTCTTCTGCAGCACTGGGCTCAAAGTGGCTGCCCAGTTCCAGAGTCCACAGCTCACACTACACCTCCCAGGGGAGGCGACAGGGTGGATTCTCTCTGTCATTGGCCTATGGACGAATGTGGCCAGAGCGTGGGATGAACTGATTTGCTTTAAGCTACTCAGAGGCCTCCCCTGGAGTTTAGGGTGAGGTCTGTGTGGGAGCAGTAGGTTTCTCAAAGCAAATGTTTCTTGGTCCTTTTGCCTGGAGAAGGAGAACATGGATGCCAGGGGGGTGACCAGTGATCGGGGTCTCATGGGGAATGGCTGCATTTCAGCCACATCATCTACTCAGCTTTCCCT
>NW_006491808.1:0-1085 GCF_000325575.1 Pteropus alecto | reverse complement strand
CTGCTCAGGAAGAGAGTACGACATCGTTTCCTCTGTTTCATTCTCAAGAGAGTTAGGCTGTTGCCCTTTGCTCCCAAGCACTTGGGAAAACAGAGCCTGTTCTACTTGAGGTGCAACTCCCAGTGCCCTAGTTATGTGGGTTGGAGACTCAAATGCCCTCAGGAACCTGGCAGGTGGCTGAGAGAACCATGTGAAGCAGCTAAGTACTAGATAATGGGGATGGGTGGGGCCGGAGGAGAACTGGGCGGGACATACTCTTTTAAAGGCCTTTACACAGATACATAGCACCATGAAGGCTAAGGCTGATGCTGCTGCCAGCGGGCCAGTCTCAAGGATCTTCATCATGCAGTCTCTGGAGCCTGTATCCTCCTCCCCTGGTTGCTGTGTGGCCTCGGGTAACAGAGTTCTTCCCCGAAGCCTCAGTTTCCTCTCTATGAATGAGAGGTAATAATACAGACAAAAGTAAAGTGATGTATTTCTTAAATATTGCACAAAAGATTCTTGATATAGCATCTGTATTCATTTTCTATGCTGTGTGACAAATTACCAAAAATTTTACACTTAAAACAATACACATTTATTATCTCACGGTTTCTGGGCATGGCCTGGCCAGGTCCTCTGCAAGGCTGCAAATAGGAACCCCAGGGCTGGGTTCTCATCTAGTGGCTCGATTGGGAACAGGCCATTTCCACCTTCCTAGGGTATTTCTTGGCAGAATTCACTTTCTTGAAGCTATAGGATATATGGCAGCTCTTTCTTTAAAGCCAGAGATGGAGAGAGACTCCAGTGAAAATCCACTAGCAAGAATGAGTCACTTTTACCACATTCTGTTGGATAGAAGCAAGTCACAGGTCCCACCCACACTTAGGGAGACGAGATCCAGAAAAGCATGAACATCAGGAAGCTAGGATCATGGGGCCACCTGAACATCTGTTCGCTATAGCACCCGATAGGTTGTTGGCCATTATTACAATTGATCGGGTGCCTACCCTGTGCCAGGCAGTGTGTGGAGGATTTTATACATATTATTTAATTTATTTGAAATGTTTTATGGGTAAATTAAAACTCAGGGAGGTCAGGCAATT
>NW_006491807.1:0-1083 GCF_000325575.1 Pteropus alecto | reverse complement strand
AGGACCTAGCAGCACTACACAGACTTAGCACCAAAAGTACAATCCATAAAAGGAAAAAGTTGACAAATTGAACCTCACCAAAGTTAAAAATTATCTTCTCTGTAATGGAATTTGTTAATAAAATGAAAAGACAAGCTACAAATTCAGATAAAATATTTACAAGTTACAAATCTAACAAAAGATTTGTACCTAGAATGTATTTTAAAAGGTCTCAAAACCCAGCAACAAAATGAAAACTCTAATAAAAATGGTCTAAAGGCATGTTCAGCATTGCACTGGAAAGGATTTACAGATGGCAAGTGAACACATGAAAGGATGTTCAACATTATGAGCCATCAGATAAATAAAAATTAAAACCACATCGTGATATCACTCCACATCTATCAAAATGACTAAAATAAAAAATAGTAACACCAAATGTTGACAAGGATTTGGAGACACTGGCTCATTCAGATATTACTGGTAGGAATGTAACAGAAACTGGCACAGCCCCTCTAGGAATAGGTTGGCAGTTTATCTTTCTTATAAAATTAAACCCACACTTACTAAATGAACCAACAACTGCAGCGTAGACATGTATCCTAGAGAAAAGAAAATTGTTCAGAAATAAAGCTGTACACAAATGTTTATAGCAGCTGTATTTTTAATAGCCCAAAGCTAGAAACCACCTAATGTCCTCAACAAATGCATGGTTAAAAAAGCTGTGATGCCTTTATATCATGGAATACCACTCAACAATAAAAAGGAAGGACTATTGATATACGCAACAACTTAGATGGATCTCAAGAAAAGTATTCCGAATGAAAAAAATGTGGCGTATGATTTTATTTATATAACATTCTAGAAATGAAAAAATTATAGATATGGAGAACAGATTGGTGGTTGCCAAGGCTTGGGAGAAGAGGCGGGGAGTTTGGTGCAGCTATACAGGTATACCTCGTTTTATTGCTCTTCACAGATACTGTGTTTTTTTACAAATTGAAGGTTTGTGGCGATCGTGCATTCTGCAAGTCTATTGGCACCATTTCTCCAACAGTATTTTCTCACTTTATGTCTCTATGTCACATTTTGGTAATTCTCACA
>NW_006491806.1:0-1085 GCF_000325575.1 Pteropus alecto | reverse complement strand
CGTCCACCCCTGGGCCAGAGCCCTGGACCTCTGTCTGCCCGGAGGGCCCTCCGGGCACGTCTGGACTGTTCCCTGTCGTCCTCCGGGCTCTTTGATAGGACCCCGCCAGGGTGCGAGCACGTGTGAGTGTGAGAGCGTGTGAGAGCGTGCAGCTGTCTGCAGGGCGACCCCACGCAGGCGCTTGCGTCGATGCCACGATGCATGACAGTAACGACACACACTCGCGTGGCCCAGACCGCCGGCCGGGCGCTGCGTGAGTAAGCACGGGCAGATAGGACGCGCGGGTGATGGGTGGATCGACAGATTAGAGATATTCGTTGGACCGCACCAGCACCAGAAGCAGAAGCGCAAACCAGCGTGGAACGGCTAGCTATCGAATCGATAGTATTTTCACGCGTGCGAGTCCTGCGTGTTGCACTGTGAAAGTGCACATCAGGGCACGCTGACAAAACGGCCCTCTGAGGCCTGAGTGACACAGTAAATCACAGAAAATCACAGAAAATCACGGGCCGGACGACTTCGCCATATAAGCGTGCAGAGTGACAGCAGTGAACTGTGATTGCGGATGCACGGACAGCAAGTGGAAGCGTAAACAAAGGCACAGGAGGCGGGGGACATGAGTCAGGGACGCTGGAGGCCTCGGTGGGCGGGGCCTGAGTGGGGGAGGGGCTCGGGAGGGGACCTCGTGGTCTTGCTGGTGCCCAGTGCCCCAGGTCTAAAGGCCACAGGGCTCCACGCCAAGGCTACCTGCACCTTCGGCCCAGTCACCCCTGTGTCTTCGCCCTGCCCATGGCTGTGGAGGTGGCAGCGGTGACAGCCCAGGGGCATGGGGCCCAGGCTGGGCGCCTTCCTGACCCCACCTGCGACCTCGTCTCCTCTGTCCTCTTGTGACCCGGCCTGGGTGGTCAGGACCCGCGTTCAGGTGGCTCTCGGCCCTGGCTTTCCAGGGCGATCGTGTTACTAAATTAGCCTGAAGCCCGTAGAGACCTGGTGCGAGGTTGCTATGGCACCTGTCGCCACGGTGCCGGTGCCCAGTGGCTGAAGTCAGCGTGTCAGTCGGGGAACTGAAAGCACCAGAGTCAGGC
>NW_006491805.1:0-1085 GCF_000325575.1 Pteropus alecto | reverse complement strand
GAAAACAATTCAATAAGGAAATGGACAAAAGACATAAGATCATATCAATTGACACAGAAAAAAACATTTAACAAAATTTAATATCCATTCAAGATTTAAAACTCACTGAGAAAAAATAGGAATAAAGAAGAAATTACTCAGCCTCATAAAGAACATCTACAAAAAACCTAAGGCTAAAATCATAAAGTGAAAAACTGAATGCTTTTTCTTCATGCTGTGGATTGAGGCAAGAATGTCCCCTCTCACCACTCTTACCCAACATATTACTGGAAGGAAGTTCTAGCCACTGCACTAAGGCAAAGAAGACAAATAAAACAGAAACAGACTGGACAAAAAGAAATAAAACTGTTTTTTATATGGCAAAATTATCTACACAGAAAATCTCAAGCAATCTACAAAATAACTCCTAGAATTAACTTAAAAATTCAATAATATGATAGGATACAAGATCAGTACGCAAAAATCAATTCCATTTCTATATAATTATAATACACAAGTAGAAACAGAAATCTAAACTATAACACCAAATATAATTGCTTCAAAGAAAATGAAATACTTAAGCATAAGTCTAACAAAATGTGTACAGGACCTGTATGCTAAAAATCATAAAATGCTAACTAAAAAAGAAATGAAGGAATCCCTAAATATTTGGAAAGATATGCCATGTTCTTGGATTGGAAAGCTCAACATTGTAAAATTGTCTCCCCAAACTGATCTATAGGTTTCATGCAATTCCTATCAAAATATCAGTGAGGTGTTTTATAGAGATAGACAAACTTATTATAAAATTTATATAGAAAGAGAAAGAACTTACAACAGCCAAAACAATTTTTAAAAAGAATAAAGTAGAAGAAATCTCTCTTCCTGCTGTTGAAGCTCACTGTATAGCTACAGTAATCAAGACAGTATGGTGTTAGTGGAAGACTAGACATGTCAATAGAATACAATAGAAAACCTAGAAATAGATCCATGCAAATAAGTCCATTAATTTTTGACAATGGAGCAAAAGCAATTTATTGGAAGAAATATAGCCTTTACAGTAAATGGTAATAAGCAATAGAACATTCATAAGCAAAAAAATAAAG
>NW_006491804.1:0-1084 GCF_000325575.1 Pteropus alecto | reverse complement strand
AAAAAAAAAAAATACCGTGTGAACCTCGGCTACATACCTTCAGGTCAAGCCTGGTTCACAGACCTCCATAACCTGGTTCATAACCTCTGCTCTAGACTTTGTCCCCTACTCTGGCTATAGTAGCACTTGTGACTTAAAGGAACCCATACCTCACCAGCATAGCACGAACCTTGTGCTTACAAAAACCCCACTGGGTTATCTCTCCCCACAGTTGTCCTCCTGACCAGTCACCCTCCCTCTAGGAGGCCAAGATGGAGAAAGGGAGTTTCCTACCCAACTCGTGAGCCACACACCCCTCAGCCTGGCCCGGCTTGGCCCCTGCTAAGTGCCAGTCTCTCAGTTCCCATCTGTTTTCTTCTATGCATTAACCCATCCAGTCTCTAGAAAGAGAGACCATGAAGAACTTGGAGTTAGATGGGCACACCAGACTAACCAGAATCAGCACAAGGGCCAATCCACATGGGCAGTACATAGATACAATTTAGAAGTATATATTACTTGTCTGCAACCCATGTGGGCTGGGAAGGGGGCAACTCCAGCATCTCTTGGGACTGCCTAGGGAAGCACCTACTCAGATATGGTCTGAGACTCACTGAGCATGTCTAGATTTTCCAGGGAACCTCCCCCATTAGGAAGAGACATTTTCCTGGTAATATACAAATAGGTCTTCAAGGGCCCACTCAGCCTGGGTCAGTTTATGTGGGTCTGGGGTAGTCTGAGCCACTGGTCTGGATACAGAGATCACAGAGCTGGGCCTTGCCCTCTGTTCCTTAAGTAGGTTAAGGCATTGTCCAGCTGCATCTCTTAGGGCTGCCCACTGGGCTATCTGAGCCCAGGGCCTCGAATAGAACCCCAGAATACAGGCAGAGGCCAGTGCCTCCTCATTGTGACAGGCTCAGATCATGTTGGCAACAAAATCTCTGTGTCACAGGGAGGGTTCTCCATTGTCTGCTGATATATATGAGGTGACTTTTTCTGATGTGGTCTCCATGGGTCCTCTGGTGTCCTGAAGGTTCAGTGAGCTTCTCTACCCCCATCACTGACCCTTCTCCAGAGGGTGATGATTTCAGGGAAGGAGCTGATG
>NW_006491803.1:0-1084 GCF_000325575.1 Pteropus alecto | reverse complement strand
AAAAAACAAGTTTTAATTAATTAGGCCATGGGAATAAGAAAGAGTAGCAGTTCTACATATTTTGCTAAATGACACTGAATTCCTATATCAAACCTCCGCTCATGGCTGAAAATAGAATAAATGCAGATAAACTGAGTCAATCTAGAGCGAACCCCTCCCTCTTATATTTCTCCCTGGTCTAACATCAATATCTCATGTGGGGTGGGGGGCGACAGGAAGGAAGGATACCAGTATAGCCCTTGGACGTCATTAGTCCAACTGGAGACCATTAAAGCGTGCATCATCTTTTGGACCTTCGGTCACTGGCATATTTCCATGCTGGTATCTGTGGAAGCTTCATGTTCACAGTTGTTATAGGGCCCATGCTGCTGCATTCCCCAAGCCCCAAATCACAAGACATATCATGTTCACAGGCTTGATCTAATTCACCCTCTCCCCACTCCTCCCTCTCCGTCAATAGCCTGTCAAGCATGGCAGAGGTGGGGATCAAAGACTGGACCTAGGCTAGGGGACCCCACAGCCCATTCTCTTGAGCTCTCTGCTGTGGCCTCTGCTTGTTGGTGGGAGTTCATTTAACCTTTCCAGAGGGTAATATGGACATATATACGTTAAAAAGTTTTAAGCATAACCTTTGAACCAGCGATTACCCTTCTGTATAGTCTAAGAAAATATCAAGTGCCCATGCAAAGATTTCTGTGTAAGCATGTTCTATAAAGAATTATTTCTTAAAGTGAAACGTTAAAGAGAAACAGCTGAAATAACCATGGATAGGAAAATGAATAAGTAAAACAGTGATACATTCATACAATGAAATCCTATATGGTCACTAGAAATAATTGAAAGATTTTGTGTTTATGAACATCGAAATATGTTCATAATATACTCAGTGGGGAAAACAGCGTGCATCAGATCATTTTATTTTTGTAAGAATGTGTATAACCAGGAAAGGGTCTGGGAAAAGATAAGTTAAATCCTATAAGGAGTGTTCTTAATCATTCATTTTATTTGTCCAAATATTTTACTATATGTATGTATGATTCATATTGGAGAGAAGAAAAAGCTTGTACATTTGAGGTAAAAAAAA
>NW_006491802.1:0-1084 GCF_000325575.1 Pteropus alecto | reverse complement strand
TGTGACTGCAGCCTGTCCCAGGATTGGGAGGGGCGTCTGGTGAACAGCAGTGGAGGGGACGGGGTGCTGGGGCAGTGTGGGCGCCTCCAGCTGTGAGGGACCCCCCAGACCAGCGCCTGAGGACAGCCTGGGGGAGGATCGCCTTCACCCCTCGGCCTGCCCACCGCCGGGGTGCACCTCTCAGGGGTCCAGGAGGGTGCCACCCCAGCTGGACCCCCAGAAGACCTCAGCCCAGCGGCGTGCCACCCCCTCCTGCACTCTCGGGGGGCAGGAGCTCAGGGCCCGCCCCCTTCCCTGCAGACCCCTCATCGCTTGAACCCCTGCGAAGCCCGTCCGGTGCCCCTGCCTGCATCGTCCTGTGCCTGGCCGTGGTCAGCCAGGTCATGGCCACCGCTCCGGGCCCCAGGAGGTCGTGACCCCAGGGCAGGGGTGTCGTTCCCGCTTCTGCTGGAGGCGCTCAGCGAGGGCCCGTGGGCAGACAGGCTGTGCAGGGGCGTGGGGCTGGACGGATTGTTCTGGAACGCTGGCACTGGGGGCGTTGATTCAGGAGCATCCGGCGGGAGGACAGGCCAGCTCGGCCCCCCAGGTAGCCAGGCTGGGCCAGTGTCCTGGAGGCCATGTGCTGGGGTCCTGAGCCTTCACCCTGGAGATGCCACTTCCTGGCCTGACCCGAGGGTGAGCCCATGTCCATACGTCTTGTCCACCCTCTGGCCGTCGTGGCTGTCCTGCCTCTGCCCGGCACAGGGCCTGGCTGCTCACCTCCGGCCTAGGCGCCCCTGGTTCCCTCTGCTGGGCGCTCGGTGGCAGGCAGGGCGCTGGCCCTCACACTGTCAGCGGCCTGGGCCCCAAAGGGTTAAGGAGTGAGTGCGGGGCTTTGTCAGGGCGTCTCACCGTGTAACCCGCAGCCTGTCCCCAATCCCTTCCTCGTGACCCTGATTAGCTCGGACTGGGATGAATAGGCTGCGATTCCTATGGTAACCTCCCAAATGCATTCCTGGGCAGGCTCGCTCCCAGTGATTACGTTCCTAGCACGGCCCACAAGCAGCATGCTAATTAGCCCTGGGCAGAGTGGGTCCTTCCCTGA
>NW_006491801.1:0-1084 GCF_000325575.1 Pteropus alecto | reverse complement strand
TGGTGGAATGTTAAACACCCATTAAAACGGTGTTTACACAGAGTTTCTGATGATGTAGAAATTTTTAAGGTGTAAGGGAAAGAAAGTGAAAATTGTGCTGCCAGTATGATGTCAAATATTTTTTATTTCTTTGATTCTAAGGCGTCTTCTTCCCCTACATTTTGGATGTTTCTGAATTAGAGAAGTGCGTTAGCATTGCTATCCAAAGAAATAATTTCCTTTTTTCTTTTTTTCCTAAAAACTTGTTGCTAAATAATGATGTTTTATGGTCAAGGTCATCTTAAAACCAAGAAAATATAAGGTAGCTAATAGATAGATGGGTAGATAATACTGGAAAGAAATACATTAAGATGTTAACAGGTGGTGGGAATATGGGTGATTATTTTCTGCTTTATACTTTTCTGTATTTTAGAATTTTTCTAAAATGAGCATAAAATGTATGGCTTTTATAAATAGAAAAACTAAATAAACATTGTTTTGAAAAAACATCCTCCTCGGAGGGTAATGATGCTCTGAATCAAATCCGGCAGTATTTTGGCAACGGCGAAGTGCCGTGAAGTATCTGGGACTGCCGTGTCTGCGCCCCACTATGTCTGCACGCCCCGTCTGCGTATACGCTGCAGGATCATTTACAATCCAATGTATAAATGTCACCGTGCCAAGTGTTGTCATGGGCTCACTCAAGTGTTGTCACTCCTGGAAGCTGAGTGACACCCGCTCAGCGAGTCTCCCATGGGGTGGATGCCATCATGGGTTGGATCACAGCTTGGGCGGCGACACGCCGAGGGGTGACCGGGTCAGGTTCAGTAACGTAAATAGCCTCTGTATTTCTTCTGAGATGTTGCAAGGAACCGAGCTGCTGTAGGGAGTGGACGTGGTCAGTCAGCAGATGATATGAAGGGAGTTTGTGTTTCAGTCAAGGGCAGATCGAGTGCTGAGCAGAGGACAGGGGACTTCTGAGGGTTTCTGCAGCAGGACACTCCCCAGACATGCACTGTTCTCTTGCTGTGTGCCAGGTCTGTGCTTGAGCTGAGATACACAGTCACAGAAGACGTGGTCCCTGCACTCAAGGAGCTGACCGTCT
>NW_006491800.1:0-1084 GCF_000325575.1 Pteropus alecto | reverse complement strand
AGCGCGCCCAGTCGTCGCCGTACTTGCTGGCGCAGCGGTGCTCGTCCCGGAGGCAGCGGTGGGTCAGCAGGATGGCCATGAAGACGATGTAGAAATAGGGCAGGAGGTGGCCCCCGCCGCAGGCCAGGCAGTAGGCCAGGCTGCCCAGCAGGTCGCCCGTGTAGTTGAGGTGGCGGGCCACGCCCCAGCAGCCCGACACCAGCAGCTTGCTGTGGTGCTTCTGCCCGTCAGCCGACGTGTACGCACACTCGATGACCTTGGGCTTCCGGCCCCAGATCAGACAGCGGCCGTCCGTGCGGCGAAACAGGTCCTTCTGGTGGTTGGCCATCCGGAAGATGTAGTACCCCAGCAGGCCCAGCAGCAGGACGCCCACGGCATAGGCGGTGGGCAGCTGCACGGGGTGGTAGACCAGGTACAGGCCCTGCGGGGCCAGAGGGCAGAGGTCAAGCGCGGCCTCCTCAGGGTCCCGGCCGCCTCTGCCCCCGGCCGCCTGCCCACCTATGTCCGACAGTTTCCTCAACAGGGCCGGGTTGGGGTCGGACGAGGAAAAACACAAATTCGTGTCTCTGCCCACCTACCCCCCTTCCTATCTGTCTGTTGACCTACAGGTACACACGTGTGCACGTCCATACACTATATGATTACACATAGTATAAAATATGTAATATACTTGACACAAAACCTATAATGTAGTAGAAAAGATACCATTTCACTGTAACGTGGTGATGGTTAACTTTACGTGCCCTCCCTAGCCCAGGCCACGGCTCCTCGATATTCAGCCAGACAGCAGCCTCGCTGTTTGAAAGGATTCTGTAGGAGTGACTGACATTTCCGATCAGCGGACTCGGAGGAAAGCACGTGGCCCCCCATGACGTGGGTGGGCCTCGCCCAATCAGTTGAAGGTCACGAGAGCGAAGAGACCGGCCCCCGGGAACGAGAGCGAACGCCACCAGCCGACGGCCCTCAGGCCAGCTGCGGCGTCCACACCCCCAGGCCTCCAGCCTGCTGTCCACCCGCGAGGTTGGACGTACCCGGACCACAATCACATACGTGCACACACACACGCACACGCTCTGCTGTTACT
>NW_006491799.1:0-1082 GCF_000325575.1 Pteropus alecto | reverse complement strand
CTCCCGTTCTAGGGTTTTGTGGAAGGACAACCTTGCGAGCAATAAAATTGGATATGTGGCTAACGTGATTTCTAAGGCAAGTGTGGAAGGGGCTTGGCTCCTCCTGATGGCTTATAGTAAAACGGGAGCGGAGAAAGTCTTAAAAACAGAATCGTGAATAAAAAGGAAATTGCACTTAAACATACTTAACATTCTGGGACTGACCCCATTATGCGCAGTTAGGCACAAAGAATATGACCAAGGGACCACCTGACCAAGAGCTGAGTGACCATCGGCCCTCTGCCCGATAGCCAGGAGCTAGTCTCCAGGCCAATGGAAGAATTCCCTGGAGGAGATTCAGAATCATTAGAGCTGCCACTGGCATCAAGGCCCAGAGGCGAGGGCTGGGAGGAGGCTGAGAGGTTTCAAAGTGGGGCTTTTAGCACACAGGGGACCTTGACGCTTCTTGCCCAGGGCCACCTCACATCACATTCTCTGCGCCCCGCCCACCTGCTCTGTGTGCCTGGCTTCCACAGGTGTGGGTCTGGCAGGCCTGGTGTGGGCGGGGCCTGTGGCCACCCCTCCAAAGGGCACAGGCAAAATACACTAGTGGCATCATCTGTTTGCTGCATATTCAACACTTAACTGAATTGACATCTTGGGGCGTGGCTGCCTCCACTTAGATTTCAGAGCACGAACCCTCATGGCTGTGGAGTTGTACTACGGAGCTTTCGGGTCGAGATGCCCCTGACTTTCCAGACAGCCTGGAAGGCAGAGTGTCCGGCCAAAGGGAATTATTCTTGAGCATTAAAGTTGAATTTTGTTAGCCTCTCAGGAGACGAGGCTGAGGATGACTCTGTTCTGTGGTACAGCGACCATGTCCACAGTGACAGGTGCAGGTGGGGACGTGAGACAGAAATGCCGGACTCTGTGCTCCGTCAGCCCCTAACATCTCCTCTTGTGTTCCCGGAGGCTGGGGTGGCCTCAGGGGGCTTGTTGTCCATGGCAACAAAGGCAGTCATCAAGTGCATTGTTGTCAGACCCCAAACGATTTATTTTTAACATACCACTTTATGAAAACAATGTGATCTTAAAAAGAAGAG
>NW_006491798.1:0-1084 GCF_000325575.1 Pteropus alecto | reverse complement strand
CAGACTCATAGAAACAAAGAACAAACTAATGGCTGCAAGAGGGGAATAGGGTAGAGGGATGGGTGAAAAAGGTGAAGGGGAAGATAGTCAATAATAGTGCAATAACTTTGCACAGTGACAGATGATTACTAGACTATGTTGAGCATATTGTAAGGTATGTAAATAGCAAAGCATTATGTTGTACTCCTGAAATTAATATAGCAATTGTATACCAAATATAAAAATAAATATTAGTGGCCAAATTACAGATGTATAGGGTGAAAAACTTAGGAACAGAGGTTGAAAGATATTTGGGAGATTTTATAAAGTTAATATGATGAATATACATTATATAACAGCAATATATATATCTAAGAAAACCTGTTAATATTAACTTCTAAAAGAGTCAGGAACACATTAAATAGATGATAGTACATTTTATCTAGCCTGGTGATGAAATGGAATTCAGACATTTTGAGAAGAGAAAGTAGGGTTTATCTTAATTGCTCTATAGAATGAAGAGAGAGCAGTTTGAATTGGTTGTGTAGCATGGATTGAAAGACGAAAGTACAAAAATGTGTAAGGGAAAGGGGACCTGATGCCACTTATTTGGAGCAAAGGAAAATGGAAATATCTTCACTGCTACCTCTAGCGATGTGGCCTAGGGGCCTTTGCAGGACCACCACCACAATGAGATTTTAAGGTGGTTTCTCTGGGTGGTGGACTATAAACCCAGCTTTGTCTCTGTCAGGCAAATTCCAGGAAATCCCACCTTACTAAGGCATTTATTTGTACATGGATTCTTTGAGAAGGGAGAAGGGTGAGGGGTGGCACAGAAAGAGATACAGAGCTTTATATCCAATTTAATATACATTAAAAATATAGACAATATAGATATGAGCATACCCAGAAGCCGGAAGACAAAGGACATCTGACATCTCTGTTTCAGTCATTACTATCATATGTGCTAAAGTGCAAGGTTTATTACAGTTTTCAGAGAGAACCATAATTTTCTCATGTGCTAATTCCAAACTAATGGGGGAAATCTTTCGGAAGTTTGCTCCTGTCTGAAAACAAAAACAAAAACAAAAAACAAACAAAAAAC
>NW_006491797.1:0-1082 GCF_000325575.1 Pteropus alecto | reverse complement strand
CAGCCTGCTGTTAGAAGCCTGGGTCTGCTGCTTACTAGCTGGTGATACTGAGCACGTGTTTGACCTCTCAGGTTCTTTATGTGCTAATTGGAGCTAATAAGAGCCCCTGTACTGGGCTGCTCTGAGAAGTAAATGAATTAATACATGTTAAGTACTCTGATGGGTTCTTGGCACAGTGAGACAGATTGGGTCATTTGCTGCTGTGTAGTGGTCACCATTGTGACATCAACATCAGCATTACCGTTATTTATGAAAATGCTACCTGGACTCAACTTTAGTTTCTTTTGGCACAACATAAGAAATATTTTTTTTTTTTCCAAGCAAAGAAATTATGTGTACATGACATTAAGACTATCGTGTAACCAACTTAAAAGAAAATAAATATTTCAAAGAAATTATCATTGTGGAAATAAAGACCAACCAAAGGAGAACAAACAAAGGCTGTTTATTCAGAGCTTGCTATAGCGAGGAGGCAGCCACTATCACTTGTATTTGGCAGAAACTCAGAGAAGACCAGAGGAGTGAGAAATCTTTATAATAGAGGAAAAGGAAGGCTTCCAGTGTGTCCTAAGTGGAGGCTGTTGGCACGGGGAAGCTGTAGGTTGACTAACTAGAAGTGGGGCATTCTATGCAATTGGCTAGGGATACATATTTGGCTTTCTCTGGTTGGTCCAAAGTTTGGAGCAGGGACAAGAATTAGGGAAATTGTCAGTTATTAATCTAGTCCTGGCCACCTGGGACTATTAAAGGGGCTATTATTTGTCAGCATGTGTTATTGGTAGAGATAGAAGCTTGTTTTTCTACAAGTTTGACCTATAGTACCCTGGATCCATCTCTGGGATGGTTACTGTAGATAATAGGTTGGTTTCCTGGGTAGGTAGCTGCAGGTTGTGGGTCAGAGTTCTATTGTTGTATACAGTCTGGACATTCAGTCTCCCATCATATTCATTGCTAGTATGCAAATACTAGTTTTGCTTCTCTGGCCCATCTGACAACTAAATCAGAGTGGTTGAAACTTCTATTTAGAAATCCTATAAGATAAAAATATCCACTGAAAAGTAATAAAGTTGCATTGATTTTTT
>NW_006491796.1:0-1084 GCF_000325575.1 Pteropus alecto | reverse complement strand
GGTTGCATCCGTTGTTGTTATTACTGCTCTTAAGGAGCCTGGCGATGCCCCCTCGGGCAGTGGGACGTGACCGCAGTGGCTCCCGCGTCCAGCTTCGTGGTCTTCAGGGACTTCCTTGGTTTCTAACCCAAGATTCTCAGTAGGGTGACCGATTTAACAAACATGTAGCAAGTCTGCTTCGGCCTAGGACTGTGGGCTTTTATCAACAGCACGGACCCAGACTCCGTGTCCCCCTCCCCCATGCCAAAGAATCAACACTCCTCGGGTCCTCCAGGACTTGGGATATCCGAGGTGTTTCGGCCTTTAGCTATTAAAGCTTTTACTGAATGAACTGTCCCTTTAGGTCTTTTGAATTTTTGCCAACGAGTGATCAGGACGTATCCGACTGCTGTGTCGGGGTGCGGGGTGACTGCAGGAGCAATTGTTAGCTGTGGTGACATTCTCCTTCTGAGGGGCTGCAGCACTCAGCGTCCCCACTGACCATCGCCACCTGGCCACCCCCCCACGGCCAAGACTCCAGGCGGCCGCCAAGCCTCCGGATTTCTGTCAAGGGCATGTGGGGAAAGGCCTGTGGGTGTGTTTTTATTCCTGTTCCTCCTGCTGTGAGTGAAATGGGGCGCCTGCTTCTAGCACCTGGAAGTTCTGTTTTGGCAGAGGGCTGTGCATAGGAGATGCAGGGAAGGCATTTATGGAAAACACAAATTGGGGCTGAAAATTCACACCTAATGGTTTATTTTAAACCTAGGTTGGGAGTACCCCCAATCACAGGGCAGAAGCAAATACCAATATTTTCTGGAAGAATCTGGACTTGCCAGGAAAATTTGGAGGTAAAGTTCCAAGAAATATAAACTCACAGCCAAAAAATCATAAATTCACCAGGAAACAACCCATCACGAATGAGTCAGCAGAAAGAACGGACTGAAGAATCAGACCTACTGAGTCTTCAGGTATTGATATTATTAATCAGAGAATATAAGTTAATATGCTTAAAAAATAAAATGGGTTGCAAATGTGATGAACGCAAGCTACAAAGATCCAGCAAATTAGAAAAAACATAGAACTTACAGAATTAAAGATCATAATT
>NW_006491795.1:0-1083 GCF_000325575.1 Pteropus alecto | reverse complement strand
GGTGCAGCAGGGCTGCGGGGTGGGGTTAGGGAGCGAGAGCCAAGATAAGGGAAGAGGTAGGAGTTTCCATTCAAGAAAGTGCCATTAAAAAATTATTCAATTAAGATAATTTCCTCTAGAGTGGCTGAAGCTATCGAATGTAATGATCAGGATAAGCTGGCAGCCACGATTCCCACCACTCTGACCTAGAGTAATAAAAGTGACCAGTTTTAGAGAGAGAAAAGCATGAAGCAGATCCATAGAATAAGTCAGAAATAAGCAAGCATCCTTACAGTATTATGTTCTCGATTCTGGTGTTCCTGGGGCCCAATAGCTTTCCTGTCTTAAGTACTGTGATACTCCAGTATCTTAATCACTCTCTTTAAGGTAGCTTGACTGAATTTCTCTCATTTGCAATTAAGTCTTAGTACGTGGTTAAAACAAGGAAAAACAACTAAAAGAGATTTTGGAACAAGCGTATTTGCACTTGAAACTTTTAGGCAGATTAGCAGCCCATTGTACCAAACACAAATTAAAGCCTCACCTCTTCCCAAATCTGGGTTTCAGTGTTCTTCTCATGGGTTCCTATAGAAAAGAGAACTGGCCCATTTTTCTGTAGATTCACAAGATCATAAATTCCACATGAGCATTGGTTGTGTTTTTCTTGCTCACTGATGTAACCCAGCATCTGCCATTGTCTTTTATAAATAAGTGTATACTTCTTATTACTACATTCAGAGTGATCTTCTGTACCAGAAAATAGCAGCAGATAATGGAAACAATTGGTCTGCCCAGCAGAAGACCTGAGTTCTAGTTCAAGCTGTATAGCAAACAAATCTACTTCCTAGAAAAATGGGGAAATAACCCTTATTCCAGCTTTACAATTTAAAAATGTACCATTTACTGAGAACCTGTTACCTCACATTTCCCAATTCAAATAAACATAACAACAATCATAGTTCAATCTTTTACAAGCAAGGTATATAGGATTTCCTCTCACTTTAATCCTATAAAGGGGATATTTTCTTTATGATCTGTCAAGACGCGTGGCTCAGATCCCTTTGACGAACTGTCCAGCGGCAAACAGTGGAGCTAGTTGACACC
>NW_006491794.1:0-1084 GCF_000325575.1 Pteropus alecto | reverse complement strand
GTCAGCACACGCATGCTGCTCCATCTGGGAAATTCTGGCCTTGGAGGAGCTGGGCAGGAGAGGAGCAGTACCAGCCATGTCTCTGGATCCTGCCCCTTCACTCTCAACCTTGACTCTGAGGAAAAGTAGCAAGTGCTATTCAGATCTAATAAAAATTTCAACTATTTTGAAGGCTGTCCGCTAGCAATGGTCAGTAGTGAGCTCAATGCTCATGGTCACAAACATCCAGCAGGATGAAGTGCCCGTGACAAGAGGCTTGTGAAGCATTTGAGCTCTGAGGTCTTTCCTCAGAAGAATGAGAAACGCAGTACTTGCTTCCACCTGGTTGGCATCAGGATGGACCTTTCACTGCAGAACCGAGAAGCCTGAAGACCTTAAAGGACTGTCTGTCTCCAGATTTGAAGAAGAAGGAAAGGCTCATTTGGAAACAGGTACACGTTTCTGTGAAAAGACCAGTGTCTGCAAAACCACAAATACTGGAAATACAGGTGCTTCTATTACCAACTGTCTATGTTCTTCCCAGCAGTGGGGGTGGGGGTTGGGGGGGGCATTAGAGTATTTGGCGGGAAAATATAGAATGGACAACTCCATGTGTGCCCAGGGGGAAAACAAACCCATGGATTCTGATTCAATTCCAGAGAAGATAGGACTCCAGGGGATAGAAACTCAATTCCATTCGCCAGAGATATCGCCTACCAATCCCACCTCCTTCCCAGCTGTGCAGAAGCCACCTCGCCAAAGAGACGATTTAGGATGCCAGGGTAATCTCACACCAGAATAGCTCGTGCCTTTTCAGACATATCATTCCCCTGAGCAGCCCAAATGTCCTGAGGAGGGAGGATGCTGCCAGCCTGGTCTCCAAACAAACAGCAGTTAAATCTCTTAAGGAGTTAAAGACCCGCTCTTGCTCTAAGTGCACTGAAGACTCAAGAAAGTGTAGTTGCCTCCTCCCTAAAACCACTGCACTTCTTCATCTTACATATGGTGAAACTGAGGCACAAGGAAGGGCAAACAACATTTCTGCAATGGTCACATTGATCTAGTGACACACCTGGGAGGAAAATTCAGGCTCGCTCTCTCTCTC
>NW_006491793.1:0-1083 GCF_000325575.1 Pteropus alecto | reverse complement strand
AGCAACTTTCAAATATGCAGTACAGTATTATAAACTAAAGTAAACATAGGAATTATCTTCTTTAACCATCAGGGTCAGCCTATGGTTGAAAATCTGGTGTTTAAGAGAATTACGCTGCCGTAAGGAAAATACAGCTGCTCGTTTTCCCTATGTTCAGCTTGACACAAGCACCCATGTCCTTCAGTCAAAAAGTTCGTATGTGCTAATGGTCTAACACTAAATTTTAAGGCCTTTATCCTAAACAAAAGACTACTATATAAAACCTCCAACCTTAGAAAAACCATGGCTGAGATATAAACTTTTAAACATCTAAATTTTAATATTTGTTCAGATATTTCACTGAAATGCTGTTTAGCACGCCACCTTTAAAATGAGAATCAAGGTAACTAACCTGGATTCTCTTGTGATTTTAACTAGCTTCCTGATTTTAAAAGCATCCTTTAACATCTAACTTTGGTTTCTAAGGTACGGTCAATAAGTTAAAACTCTTCCAATGAAGAGATCATCTTTTCAGAAGATGGCTAAGATGTCCCCAGAAGCAGGTCAGAAGCATAAACCCTTGCCCTGAATGCTAGGTCCATGCCATGTCATACCCAGGTCGAACATGGGTAGAGAATTAACGACAGTAGAATCTGCGCAGGGACACCCCAATGGGTCAAGGCCAAGTGGCCGGGAGCATAGGGAAGGGGAGAACGTCTTTAACATCAGCCTGCAAGATAATTGAGAACGATGCGACATTACTGTGACCTCCTTGGAAGCAGCTACAAAGTGAGATCACACTGGTGAGCAGCAATCTAAGCAAACTGGGTGTTTCTGAACAATGTATTTCGGTTGTTTGATTGAAAATCAGGGCAACAAGCTAACTTCTGATTACTCTAAGATATAGCATCCAACCAAAGGAAGGGCTATGCATGTCAGTTTACTTGAACAGTGATACCTACTAATGTCTCAAATATCCAGAAATGATATTACAACCTCCATCATCTAAGCCTCCGCATGTAATTGTGTTCATCACAATTTGCACTATTATGTGAGTAATCAATAGGAAATGTATTTTCCCACAAAATAGGAAAAACCATTATT
>NW_006491792.1:0-1082 GCF_000325575.1 Pteropus alecto | reverse complement strand
GACTAAGAGTAAATAAGAAATGAAAAACAATCTAATGTATAATTAGATGGCAGAAATTTATAGTGGAATTAAACCTGTACTTTCTCCAGCAACATCCATCAGATGTGGAGTAAAATTAATGGAGGAGGACTACCAATGAGTGCCTATACCATGTATTATTATGAGGGTACTTTTTAAGTGCCTTCTTATTAAAATCTATAATCTCTCTGAGGAAGGTATTACTTTCTTTATGTTTTAAAGTAGGTGATAGGTTCAGAAAAATTAAATCATTTGTATGAGGGTAAGGAGCTAGTAAGTAGTAGGGTCAAAAATTTGATTTAAATCTGCCTGACTTCAGTAATCATTTGCTTTCATGACACTCTATTGGGGAAAATAGGAAGCCTGTGCTTAGAGTCTGAAAACGTAGCTCTGATGGAAGGTCGAAAGACCACGGTACTCAAAGGGCACCCTCCTTACTGGGTCCAGTCTAGGTAGAAGTGAAAATGTCATCTAGAGATAAATTTGAAAACAAAATTATGTTAAAAGACCAAAGGCCATACTTCATGCGAAGAGCATTTTCAGCACAAGACGAGAAGAATTAGAATAAAAGCTTAGAATCTTGGAGATGGAAAAATCAAGAGTAATGAAAATGTTCAAGTTGTGGAGAACAGTTGAATATATGAATCCTCAAAATAGATGAAATTTTACAAGCTTTTAAAACCAGATGTTGCAAATGCAGCACAGGCCTCCCCTGAGTCACAGTTTGTTGGCAATAAAGCAAGAGGAATATGCCAGAAATTATAGAGTATCTCATAGCTTCATGGCAATAAGGAACAGGCCTGGTTCAATGAACTCATGGTTCACATGCAAGAAAACAACATGAAATGTGAAGGATAGCTTACTAATGGTGCGGGTGGGTATGTCTGTCTTTCAAACTCAATTACTTTACATTTTAATTTGTAAAACCTTATACCAATTTGATTTCTGTGTTTTGTTTTGAAAATAAAGAGACTCTTTTTTTTTTAATCAGATCAACTGGGTCTCACACTTAACATAAATTTGCAGGTATAAATCAAAGTGATCAAATATTTTAGGCTTTTTTT
>NW_006491791.1:0-1083 GCF_000325575.1 Pteropus alecto | reverse complement strand
CGTCGATGGGAACACACCCTACCACCTCTCACACCGACTGTGGGATGCCACCCCGGGGCTTCTGTCAAAATTCCAGGACCTGCAGTGTCCCCTGGGTCCCCTGAAACTGCCATTTATGTGATGGGACTCCGTGGTCTAACCCGGGTCTTTGCCCCACAGTCACGTCTTCGCTGGGGCCTTCCCAAATTCTCACTGCGATCATAGCCTCGGCCTCTGAGGTGGCCTTGCCGCCTTTGCTGCCCCTTAGTCTCCGTCCCACACTGCGGCCAGAGAGGTTCAGAACCACGATCTGCTGCTGTCTTCGTGGCTCTGCACAGGGTCTGGGCCGGGCCCAGGCTCCTCGTCGCAGCCCACAGGACTGCGCGTGGCCTGCTCTCGACGGCTGCCCCTGTTCTAGCCGCTCGGTGGTCCACCGCATCGGCTTGCTGAGTAAGGCTTCGCAGGTGCCAGGCACGGTCCTTCCTCGGCGCTGGGATGGAGCAGTGAACCGAAAGAAACCCCCTGGCCTTGTGGCGCCTCGTTCTTGCTGGGGAAACGGAAAGGGACGGCATGCGCCAGGAGGCGGGAAGGACGAAGCGGAGCGGGGCGCGAGGGGCATGGTGCATCTTCCAGGGGTATTCAGGGAGCACCTCGTGGAGGTGACGTGCTTGCGCCCGGGCCCAGAGGAGGTGAGGGAGCGAGCCATGTGGATATCTAGGTGGAGGCAGTTAATGCAAGGGCCCCGGGGTGGTTTCCAGGGTCCTGGGAAGGCCAGTGTGGCTGGAGCGGAGACGGGGCGGGGCAGGGAGTGGCAGGGGGTGGCTGAGGCGCATCGTTTGGGGTTTGGGGCCGCACAGACTGTTTATCGTCACTTTGGCTTTTGTCCTGAGCGAGATGGAAACCTGTTGGAGCGTTCTGATCCCAGCAGCCATGCGCTCTGAGTTATGTCTTCAAAACGAACCTCCCGTCCCCCAGGATGTATCGGGCCGCCTCCTGCGCCCTGGCTGTAACTGGCGCTGCTTCCTCTGCTGGCAGCACCCGCCTCGCCCCCGTCTCTCCTCTGAGCCGCTTCTCAGCAGGACCTTCCCTAACCCGGGGGTCAGC
>NW_006491790.1:0-1082 GCF_000325575.1 Pteropus alecto | reverse complement strand
CCGCCAAGAGGAGGATTTTGAGGGACCAACATGCGTAAAGCTTTCCTGCCCCCACCTCCATTCCCAGGCCTTCCATTCGCACAAGCCACAGGTGTCAGACTCGAGAGCTTCGGGGGTGAATGGGATTGCTTACAGCAGCCTGTTTTGGAAAAGACGTGCTTGTAGCCACCCTAGGAGACTGGCCTGGGGAGGGGATTTGGGGAACGGTCTGGAACACTCGTTTTCTGTCCAATTTCTTCAGATCTCAGGATCTTGCAAATCTTAAGGAAATAAAGGGCCACCTTAATGGAAGACTTAATAGTCATGAACATGCAAATATCTTTCATTGTCTCTTCTCTTTGTAGGGAGAGTACGCAAAAGAGGTTGAGAGGAAAACCATTTTCCCTCACCACCTTTCACCCTTTTAAAAATCAGAATTATAAAATGAATGAGAGAAATAAAGGCCCCGCTCTTCTCTGAGCTTTCAATCTTGAGATTCTTTCCCTGCTTCCCCCAGCTTTTATGGGATGCTTGATGCTAGGCTGTCTCAAACCTCTCCACAACCAGAGAAGCTAATTACTGGACACCTGCTATATGCCAGGCACTGTTTTAGGCTGAATGTGCTAATGGCTACAAAGATGAAACTCTGCCCTCCTGGAAAGTATATCTACTAAGGACCAGAGGCAGACAAACATAAACACGTAGTGTGTCAGGTGGTGACAAGTGGTTTCGAGAACACTAAAGCAAAATATGAAAAGTGCAGTGAGTCTGATTTGGAATATAGAGTGGTCAGGAAAGGCTTCTCTAATAGGGTGAAATTTGAGCACAGACTCGAAGTGTAGGAGTGAACCTCGTAGATAATCAGAGGAAAAGCATTTTAGGCAGAGAGAATTGCAAGTACAAAGGTCCTGAAGCAAGAAGCTTCTTGAAAGATTTGAGGTGGGAGAAGAGGAAAAAAAAAGGATAAATTCAAGGTTTTTGGCCTGAGCAACTGGAAGGATGTGCTTCCTACTTCCTGAGGTGGGGAGCCGTGGGTGCAGGCTCGGGGGAGGTTGGGAGTTCAGATTGGAACGTGGCAAGTTTGAGATGCTTCTGATGTTCAA
>NW_006491789.1:0-1082 GCF_000325575.1 Pteropus alecto | reverse complement strand
AAGGAGATGAGATAGTACACCCCAAAGGAAGGGGCGGGTTTCCAGCAAGGAACGCTGTGAGCTCATGCTGTATTTTTGAATGGGTCCCACAATACTAAGAATTATTGTCATCGTAATCATCATCTTTATTAGTAGTAGTAGTACTATTAAAATTACTTTTCTTTATCTGGAACTGTATAACAGGAACAACAAAAAAACACTTTCTTTAGTGTTTTCGAGGCCGTTTTGTTGCTAATTAAATTCTATAAAAGAGTACCATGTTCAGCCTTCCCTAATTAACCCTTATGCATTACAGTGATCTCTTGTTTACTTATCTCTCATTCTTAAAACAGTTTCTAAGTTATAAAGCATGCTCTAGAAAGATTTTTAGAAGAAATGGTCACTTTTTACAGATTTATGAGAGCTCGTTAATTTTACGGAATGGTCATTCGGTAAGAGATATATTTGAGGTAAAGGGATGGATTGTTATTCAGCTTGTATCCAAAATTCGAAAGCACAAAGCAACCAACTTTTGAAAATATTATATCACAAAGGTTTCACATGTTTCAATGATAGCCAAATACCCATGGAACTAAACCTACAAAAATGCCTATTCGGGGGTAGTAAATAATGTGGAAAATAAATGGAAGTTCCAAGTGGAGCTCTAAGCTTTATAGCTGCATTTATGGAACACACGGGCTATTTTCAGAAGCCAGTTGAAATCTGTTTATGAATTACAGAAAATAGGAGTTTTCAACCCTCTCAGCGATAAACCAGTCTTTGTTTTTAATTAGATGTTGTTCGCGATAAAATCCCTTTAAAAATCAAATGTCATCTATTTACTGAGAAGTTCACATAATACCTGGTATAAAAAGAATCCCTAATTTGAAAGGAAAAAAAAAATGAGTAAAACATTTAGACTGTAAGTATTAAAAGTCTTTATTCAATTAAAATTCGGTATTGAGGATAACAGAAGAAAACCACTTCAGCCGTGTGGATTAATTATGTGAGGTCATTTGTCACTGGTTCAGTGATGTTCACACAAATTAATAACGAGCTCAGTTTCACAAAAACTTGCATTAAGTGTGATAAATCTTTTAAAA
>NW_006491788.1:0-1082 GCF_000325575.1 Pteropus alecto | reverse complement strand
TCCCTCACCGTTCAACAACCACCAAGTCCTGTAGTCTGTTCCTAAGCACCTCTAGAGTCTATTCTCATCTTTCTGTCTTTCAGCTGGAATTTTGCAATAGCCTCCTCTCTGGTATCCTAGGAGCATCTGGTTTCCCTGTCTCCAATCCACCTTCACATATATTCCGCCCCACCCTGATCTGATGGCTAGGACCGCTTGCTTAGAATCCTCTAATGGGAACCAAGGCTGTACCGCCGTTATCCCTAAGATTAACTGCCAACATTCTCCTGGCACTTTCAGGGGGCTGAGTACTGTTCTCAGCCTTTCGCTGGGTCATTTAATCCTCTCAATAATCTTGAGGTAGGCAGGGTTATTGCCTCTGTACGGATGGAGAAACTGGTACAGAGAGTCCAAGAAACTGGCCACAGCTAAGCATGTAAGTGTAAAGCCAGAATTATAACTTGGGCAGACTGGTTTTGGAGATCATGATCTTGACACCAAGTGACACGTTTTCCACAGCAATGAGGCGAATGATGAACAGCAACAAAATTCTGCTATAGACAACACATCGAAATTTTAAATAAGGGCAGGATCAGTATTACTGATTTTTCCTTTGCCCCAGGTTCCAACATGACTCAGCACAGCACTGCTAGTGACCTTGTTTTTATTTAAAAATTGAATATTTTGATCATCATAGGTTTTTGTGTATTTTGATTTTTTAAAAATTGCATTAAATATTATCCATCCTGATTACTGAGTTTTGGGACTTTCACTTCAATCTTGCACCTGAAGCAAGTGCCTCATTCCTTACATGCTGGTTCCACTGCTGTCTCCATCATCCTTCCCCACTCGCTCCCAACCAGCCAAAGTGGCCTTTTTCCTGTTCCTCCATCACTCTGAGCTTGTTTCAGCCTTATGACATTGCACTTGCTACTTCCTGTGGCTGGTGCACTCCACTCTCAGATTCTCTCCCAGTGATTCCTTTGTATCATTAATTTATCAACTCAGAGGTCTTGCCTGACCATCCACTCGCACCCTCGGCCCCCACATTCTGTTTCATGGTCTTCATAGTATCATCTACTATCCAGGGTGATCAGTGTGTT
>NW_006491787.1:0-1082 GCF_000325575.1 Pteropus alecto | reverse complement strand
CAAACCAAGCATTCAGCACACCTGGCCTTACTCTCACACTCCACAAACTCAGGTGTCAACAGAAACAGATAGCAACAGAGAGTATAGTGCACTCATTTGTTGTCCATGCTTTGTGCATAAATGCAAATCTGCCTCATGTTTATAACTCAATAACTTTTGAAAGAAGATTAATGACATGAATATTTGCAAAGGAAATGTCTTTGTGGCCAACATTGGTGCTGCTCTTGAATATTGGTGTCACAGCGCTTTGCAATGACTGCCTTTTTGCTACACAACCCTATTTTATGGAGGTGACAGGCTGTCACATGGAAGGTTTATTTCTATTACTTCTTTTGCTGCTTTAATTCACAGTCTCTTTTCAGTGTCATTTCCTTTCCTTTTCATATGTTAATTGTGATTGGAACCAATTAACATATCTAACATATCCTAGAATTAATTTTTCAATTCAGATTGAGGCACGTATTTTGCTGAACTATATTTTTAATAGTTCAGTTCCAGTACTTACCTACATTTTAGAACAAAGTTATGCCTATGTTACTTTGTCGGTGACTCTCTGGCTTCACTCAATGGCCCATTTCAAGAACTGAGTTTTAATGACACTATTGCAAAACACTTGTTAAGCACTGTCTCTGAAAGCAATATGAATATTTCCTGAGCAGTCAGATTTTTCTCAAAATACCATGGTGAACTCAGATAAGATAGTCTTCTGTTAGGTCACATAAAATTGGGTGGCTCTGTGAGGGAATGTGAGAAAGGAACTCAGAGCAGAAGAATATGGTTACATTTTTTAAATGGTGGTATCCAAGATGTCAGAGCTGAAAGGAGTAAATAACTTCATTTATGCTTTACATAGTACAAATAACATTTTATAAAATTGTGGTAAACTACGCACATGCCAAAAATCATTTTGTTTTATAGAAAACTTATATTCATTTGGGATTATCAAGGATTTCATATTTACCTTTCAGAAATTTTTTTCAAAATTTCAATGTAACTTAAAAATGAAATAAGTAAAAATCTGCAGGTTATAGAATTGAATTTCCCCTACAGCAGAGTTTTTAGATTAGCATCTGTTTACTTAT
>NW_006491786.1:0-1082 GCF_000325575.1 Pteropus alecto | reverse complement strand
CTGAAAGTAATTAAAGAAGATCTAAATGAATGGTTTTGGATTGGAAAACTTTATATTGTAAAGATTACAAAACTACCCAAAACATGAGTGTGCGTAAATTGTCAAGCTAATTCTAAAATGTGTATGGAAATATAAAAGCGCAAGAATAGAAGAGATAGATCTGGAAAATAAACAACTTTGCGGACATACTATCAGATATCCTAGTTTATTACAAAGTATCAAAAATTTAGGCAGGGTGGCATTAGCACGAAAATAAAGAAATAGAAAAATAAAAAAGAAAATCTAAAAACAGATCCACTCATCTAAGATTATCTCCATAGTTTTGTCTTTTCCACAATGTCATATAGTTATATAGTATGTTGCCTTTCAGACTGACTTCTCTCACTTAGACATATGCCTTTAAGTTTCCTCTGTGTCTTTTGATAACTTGTTTTTTTTTTTTTTAGTACTGAATAATATTCTATTTTATGGATATATTGTAATATTTTTTTATTCATTTACCTTTTGAAGAACATCTAAATGATTTCCAGTTATTGCAGATTATGAATGAAGCTACTATAAACACTGATAGGTATATTTTTGTATGGTTACAAGTTTTCAGTTCAATTGGGTAATTACCTAAGAGTGAGATCGCTGGACCATATGGTAACTATTTGGCTGTGGCTGCCAGAACAAACTACCACAAACTGAGCAGCTCAGAAAATGGAAATTTATTGTCTCACAATTCTGGAGTCTAGAAGTATGAGATAAGGTGTTGGCAAGGTTGCTTCTTTCTAAGGCCTAGGAGGAAGGAAATCCATTCCATGCCTCTCTCTAGCTTTAGCATGTTGTTGGTAATCTTTTCATTCTTTAGCTTTTATGAGCATCACATGACCTTCTTCCTTCGTGTCTAAATGTCTCTTCTTTATAAGGATACCAGTCATATTAGATTAGAGGTCCACCCTACTCCATGGAGTATGATCTTATCTTAACTAATTTTATCTCTCATGGTCATATTCCCAAATAATTTCACATTCTGAGGTACTGGGGGCTAGGAATTCAACATATGAATTTTGGGGAAACACAGTTCAACCTATAACATA
>NW_006491785.1:0-1081 GCF_000325575.1 Pteropus alecto | reverse complement strand
GGGAAGAGTGTAAAATGATAAGCCATTTTGAAAAATAGTTTTGCAGTTCCTCAAAATATTAAATCTAGAATTACCTTATGACTCAGCAATTTCATTCTTAAATATATATCCAAGAGAATTAAAAACAGTTGTTCAAACAAAAACTGTACACAAATGTCCATAGCAGTACTATTCATAAAAGTCAAAAAGTGGAAACAACCCAAATGTCCATAAACTGATGAATGGATAAACTAAATGTTGTATATCCATACAATGTAATATTATTCAGTCATGAAAAAGAATGAAGTTCTGGCACATGATACAACATGGCTGAACCTTGAAAATATTGTGCTAAGCGAAAGAAGCCATAATGTATTGTATCATTCCATTTATATGAAATATCCTGCACAGGCAAATCTATAGAGACAGAATATAGATTAGTGGTTCCTTATGGGTGGGGGAGGACGGGAATGGGGAGTGAAGCGTTTATGATGAGTGTGACTGAGGGGTATGGAGTGTCTTTGGAGAGTGATGAAAATGTTCTGGAATTAGTGGTAATGATTGCACAACTTTGTGAATATACTAAAATCACTGAATCATACACTTTAAAGCAGTGAATGATGTGGTATATGAATTATATCTCAATTTTTTTTAAGTTCAAATTTATTCTTAAAACAAGAAGGTTCTAGAGAATGACTCCCAGATCCCCAAGGCAAAAAGGGAGGGGAGGCAGAACAGAATTGGAAGAAACTCCAAACAAAATAGTAACAAAATTAAAATTTTTTGTTTTTGAAAAAAGTGTTTACTAAGCACTTACTACATGCTTGACACCATTCTAGGCACTTGGAATATATCACTGGGCAAAGATCTCTGTCCTCCCATTCTTACATTTGGAAAGATGACAGGTGCTACAAGAAAAGAAAAAGTAGGGCTAACTAACGTTAATATTAGGTTGATCCTAAGGCTGGCTTTTCTTGACAGGATTAAAGAAGAGCAAGGTGTTAGTACAGCTCCAGCAGGGTGAGCAAGGGAAGAGCAGTAGAGAGGAGGTCAGAAAGGTGAGTAAGGAGGCCTTTATCAGCCATCGTTATAGTGTTGTTTT
>NW_006491784.1:0-1081 GCF_000325575.1 Pteropus alecto | reverse complement strand
ACCCCCGCAAAATATTCCAAATAAATGAGAGAAAACCTCACAAAATGTTCTGACTCAACCTGCAAAATGGGCAAAAATTTTAGTCAACCTCAAATGTCATTTTCCCAGAGTCGACATAGAAACGAAAGCAATCAGCATCAAAAAATGTATCCAAATAGGTATTCATTAAAAAAGATAATTCCTAGAATGTTTCTACTTACTCTCTGTTATTTTAAACAAATAGAAGCCTTGTTTTTCCCAAAATTTGTTCCTTTATATTTTCCAGAAAAGGTGCGGGACATGGATGGTATACCAGTTTTTAAGTTACTACTTCTCAGTTCCAAAGATCCTTCCCATTTTGTACTCTGCATTGGTTGGAAGCACATTTCTATTGCACCAGCCCTCTTCCTACATGGATCTGCAATAGGGAGAATGAGTAGGAGTTTGGAAATCTGGGAGATCTTTTTGTGTCCTATGTCAATGTTACCTCAATAACAGATTTTGCACTGGGAGTTATACTTAGTCTCTATATCCTTTATTATTATTCATTCTGGACCAACCCATTGTCAACCTGAGAGATACCAACAAAGCCATCTGATGTGTTATTGTCAGAGTTCTGGGTCCCAGCTCTTAAAGCTCTCTACCAATATCGCAGATCTCCTGCACCAACTTAGGTAGTACCGACTGTCAGTTCTGAGTCTCGGATCTGTGGGACCAGCCCTGGGGATATAGTGGACTGGAGGACTGGATTCATGTATCCCTCACCATTTCCCTTGGCTTCTCAGCTCCACGAATGAAATCACCCTCTTACACTTACCATTTCATGGTTACTAAGTAACACAATATCTCCCTTAACTTATTTTGTTCTTAAATAGCTGTTTACTTGATTCCTTATATTTAATTCTATCCCTCTAAAATCACGAATGTGTTTTCTCTTTTTCTGACTCAGTCGTGACTGTTACAGTACTGACCTTGGTATAATGAAAAAAGCAGGAGGGAAGAAGCATCATAAGTTTTGTTGTTTGAGTTTTTCTTTACCACTGCCCTTTACCCTTGAGAAAATTACTTAAAGTTACAGCAAGTATCCCACAAAATAAGAAAG
>NW_006491783.1:0-1082 GCF_000325575.1 Pteropus alecto | reverse complement strand
AAAAAAAAATAAAATAAAATAACCTGCTGAAAAAGGAGGCAAAGCACCCGAACGAACATTTCCTCCCCAGAGGCCACGCAGGTGGCCAACAGGCACGTGAAAGATGCTCAACACCGCAGTCATCAGGGAGACGCAACCAAAACCACAACGAGCTACCGCCCCGCACCTGTTAGGGTGTCTGCCGTGAGACGTCAAAAGATAGCCAGTGCCGGGAGCGGGGCTGCGGAGGAAGGGGCCTCGCGCACTGTCGGAGGGGCAGCCGCTGCGGAAAAGTGTCCTCCAAACAAGAAAAACGGGACAAACATACGGCCCAGCGATCCCACCTCCGGGTGTCCATCTGAGGGAGATAACAGCACGACCTCAGGGACATTACCTGCCCCCCGGAGCCCCTGCTCCCTGCAGCAGCCGTCACGGCAGCCGAGGCAGGGGAGGCCGGCGTGCCCGGCAGACGCGCGGGGAAGGAAGAGGCGGTGTGTACACACGAGCAGCTGTTTCCCGGCGGGGGAGGAGATGGGCAGATGGGGACGGGAAGTTTCGGGTGGACGATGGCTGAGTTCTAGGGGCCTGATGTGCAGCCTGGCGACTGACTGCAGGTGGTAATAACGTGCCGCGCACTCGAAACCGGCTGGGGGGGCTGGTCTCCGGTGTAAGCGTGCGAGGGGACAGAGCTGTTCGTTAATTAGCTCGGCCGCGATCATTTCATGATGCATATGTATATCAAAACGTCAGGTCATACGACTTAGATAGATATGAATTCCACTTGCCAATCATACCCCAACGAAGCTGGAGAAGAAGAAGAAAATGGACAAAAGACATGAGCAGACGGTGCACAGAGAAAGGCATAGAAAGGGCTCTTAAGTGTATGAAAACAGGCTCAACGTCGCGAAGAATAAATGAATCGCAGACCAGAGCCACACGGAGACACTGTTCCTCGCCTACGAGACAGCACCAAGCCCTGAATCCAGCTCAGTGCGCTCTGTGGGAAGTGTGGGAACCTGGCCTCTTCCTCAGAGCTGGCGAGGGGAGATGGCTCAAGCCCCACGGAAGAGGACCTGGCATCTCTGCTGGAGCCACGTGCCCCA
>NW_006491782.1:0-1082 GCF_000325575.1 Pteropus alecto | reverse complement strand
TAGTTCATGGCTTCAACTCGCTATTAAGGTAATTGTATTTATTCAGTTATTCTAAATGCTATGAGACAGAAGAACATATTAAAATGTGTAGCTTAATACCATATTTTATTAACCATACTATTATGACATGATAGTTTTCATAACAAATGAGAAATCAAAAATAACTTTCTTTTCGTGACATTATTCTTTCATGGTATTGTCATAATAATATTAGCCATCAATAATATTAGCCTGTGAGGCTTAATGCAGGTAAGCTCCATTAAAATTTTTTCTGGCTCATACATATTGAATTCCACTTCATTTAATGAAAAATTAGAAACAAATGAAAAAAAGAAAAATTCCATATTTCCCCTTTCCTCACCCACCTATTAGTTACAATGTTTTTGAAAGTGTGTATTTCATTAAGGGAATTTGGTGGTATTAAGGCAGGTTTTGCTTTTTGATATTTCTTCTGTACTATACCCCAAGAAAATATCTAGCACTATTTGTTGCACTTCTGTTTAATTTTATGCCACTGGGATACTTGTCTTAAATATTATTGAGGCTTATTTTCTATGATGGAGAAACAGTATGCATTCTTTCTATGTAGCCTTGTGTTTCAACACTGCCTTTGTATTTTATAAAAAATATATGAAATACATTTTCAATATTTCTTTTCAGAGTATATACCAAGAACTTATAAATTAAAATCTGCAGGTGTTTTTCTTACAGTGCTTTACAAATCTAATAAGGTTTTGCAATCCTGTCCTGAGTGCTGCTACTAGAAAACCAGGACTGTAGCACTACTTGTTCGGTTTATTCTTCCATCATGCAGTTTCCTCATTCCGCTGGTCCTTAGGTACTAAGTGGAATCGTAAGGAGAGAACAAAGAAAACAGAGCACATTTCTTTAGAAAAGTAGAGACTTAAATATAAGTAAGACTCCAGAGTAAAGGAATGGAGTCATAACCTCTAACCTTAATTCCCTGCCACCTGACAAATACATAGAAAATGTATATCGCCGCAGTCAATTACATAGAAAATGAATAGCAATGCTTTAAGCGTCTGAAGTCTTATTTTTTTCTTTATTATCCCTTATGTTTG
>NW_006491781.1:0-1081 GCF_000325575.1 Pteropus alecto | reverse complement strand
ACAGTCTTACCAGTGTGACATTTATGGAGTACTCCATAGCAGCCCAACATTCTCAGGTGACTAATGCAACCTGTTACCTGCAAAATGTTCAGAGGACCATTTCCTGGAAGGGACTGTGATGAAGCCCTTGTCCTTTGGTTTGTTGATATCATATTGGATACATTCAGGCCTGGGAGGAGGCAGCGCAGAGGAAAGTTGATGCTAATACGCCTGCCGTTTCCCTCTCTCTCCTTTTATCACTTAATTAATTTGTGATTGTGGTGTGCATACCTCAGTCCATTTGCTGAAGAGCATGTGCTTCACTGAGTGCTGCCAACCCACCTCCAAATGTCTCTTGGCAAGGGAACACTTGCATTTGAGGGCTCCTGGCATTGTGTTCTCTCTGACATGAGTAGACAAAATGAGATGACCTGAAATCTATTTCTTTTGGAACTTGTAGTTCATTTACTAAACCCCAAAACAGCCTCCCATATACTGGAATGGCTCAATGTTTCTTCAATCAATCTATAGAAAATTTGCACTGTCTCTAGGTTACAAACTATGTGGAAATTCTGTTCTGTTTGGAAGAGTGAAAAGACTGTAAGCTTTCAAGACGATCAGACATAGGTTAGAAACCCTGCTCCACTGCTTCCTAGATTGCTCACTCTCTACTTTGGTTCCCTTCTCACTAAAATGTGGTTAATAATACTTGTAGTACAACAGTGAGGAGTCGATATCGTAAATGTAGAGTACCCAATCTAGTTTCTGAAATGTAATAGCTATTAGCATATACACTAATGTAAGTAAAAATTATTAATTTATTATATTATATATTAACTTATATGTGTTATGAGCTAATATCATTATAACATACTTGCTTTCTACACCAGGTAAGTTTTAGCAAACTACCTCAGCCTATTCAAAGGGATGGAGAAAAAAATAAAGTGTCCAGCCCTGTAATTTAGGCTAAAAGAGTTGTTAATTATGCTCTTTTGGACATACCAGGAACTGATTTTCTGACTTGAAATTCTCCAAGCCCTGTACATACACACATATAGTTTCTCTATCACATGAACACACACACACACACACACACACACAC
>NW_006491780.1:0-1080 GCF_000325575.1 Pteropus alecto | reverse complement strand
ACACGAGTCTCTGTCCCCACCCCTCCAATAGTGGTTCAGATCCTAGTAATCTTAACCCACAGCAGGAGAGAGCTGCTCCCTCTAGAGATGACACCAAGAACTTCAAGAGAAGCTGAACTTGAACTAGAAACACTGGCCTACTCCACACACTTAAGCTGAACCTAATTATTATTATTATTTTTTTTAATTTTAAAAACTTAGACATTTACACAACCTAATTATTATGAACCTAATTATTAAATCTGAAAAACTGCTTGCTTCAGAAAAGATACAGCCCATCTCATATCCCCAAGTTGAGCCAAAATGACAGTGGAAAATGGAGAACGAATGCGTGACAATGTTCTTGCTAAAATGAGGTCATAAGCATCATTAATAAGCACTGGCCTAGGAGCCATACACCTCATGACTTGCCATCTGTGTGACTCCTCAAGGCTTCAGGAAAATGGTAGTAGAAATACCCTGAAAGGCTTTCTTGTGGGTGAAACGAGGTGTCACATGTACTGCATTTTGCCCAGTTAGTACTTAACAAGCATTAGCAATATGTGATAGCAACATTATAATTACACAAATTATCAATTGATTTTGTTTATTATTGCTTCCCTAAATTTCGATTTCATTGCAATCCCTGCCCCTCAATGCTCCCCAGACATCCTTCCTTGTGGAGAGAGGAATTACAGAGAAACACAAACTTTAAAACATTTACTTTCAACTAGGGAAGAGATATAACACCTTGGTAACATCATGTACAGAAAAGGAATCCAGACAAAACCTTCAAAATTGACGTTGTTTCAGAAACTTTCTGAAGGTTTCTATTTTTATCTTCATAAAATTCCCTCATTCTTAAGGGGGTTCAGGAGAAATAGTACCCCAGATTGCACAATCTCCTCGTGCTCACTGCAGGTGTTTCTCCCTGGGGAAGGACAGGTAACAATGCAGCTCTGGGTGTGAATCCGCTGAGTATCTCATGTCTGCAGAAGATGAGGAAAGACAGCACAGCCTGCTTTCTAACGAGGGGCCATGTGAGCGGAGGGATCAACCATGAAAACCATTAAGGAGCCTTTCTGAACCTCCAACGAACTT
>NW_006491779.1:0-1078 GCF_000325575.1 Pteropus alecto | reverse complement strand
AGAGAATTTTTCCTATGTTCAGCACTGTCTGATCTCAAGGACGTAGATGTGAGGCAGAAGTGCCCATCGGTTCGCACTCAGGGGTCAGGGAAGTGAGGGTCTTGGTCTGAGGGGCGTGGCCCCAGGACAGCAGAGGATGAAATCTTAGACCCTACCAGAGTCCAGTTTCGACCTTGAGTTGGGATCCTGTGTGGGACCACCTGCCATAGTGCCACCACCTGCTTGCAGCAGGTCCCACTCTTGGCAGACCAGGTTTGGTCAGATTAGGTCCCCTTCACTGTATTCTATTGGGAATGAGGGTGGGTGGCTGTTACTATGAGGAGTTCTGTACTGGGACCCAAGTTGAGGAGTCTGAGTGAGGAATGAAGGTTACCAAGCACCCTGAATAAAGGGGATATCAAAGCCTGTATCCCAGCCCTTTGATGTCAGCCCAAGAAATCTCAGGGAAGGGCCGTCAGGGTGAGCATGGCCCTCACCTTTAATTTCTGGACTAACGGAGGTGAGGTCCTTAGTTTGAACGTGCAAGCCCCGTGGGTCCGCAAAAGGGGAGTGCTGCCACGCCTTCAAGGACCCACGGTGAAGTGCTTGACGGACAACTTAGGATCTGAATGCAGTCAGGGCACAAAGGACCCCACTCAGCCCTCAGGACTGGGTTTCTCCTGATTGGGAGGTGGACTGAGGCTCCCACTTTCATTTTGTATTCCTGGGTCCCTTGGATCTTTGAGGTGTCAAGGTCAGAGTGGCAGAGGGGAGGGTGCCCAGGCTCTGCCCAGAGTTGACAGGATAAAGGATAATACCGATGATGAAGTCAGAGGAATGCAGAGGCCAGAACACAGGGAGCCCCACTGCCAGTGCCCGCTTCACCTAAGGAAACCCTAGGCACCTTGGGTGGGATTCAGGGTGAGGCTCCCACGACAGGTGCTATGGTTCTAGAGGACCGTCAGGGGACAGAATGGCCAGGAACCCACAGGAGCTTGTGGGTTCCCAGAGCAGTGCCCTCAAGGTAACCTGCAAAGCTGGCCTTCAGTCAAGACAAGGGGAAGCCTACCTGTCGGAGGTGCTCACCTCAGGTCATTCT
>NW_006491778.1:0-1081 GCF_000325575.1 Pteropus alecto | reverse complement strand
TGGTTACTCTGCCCCCTGCCTCAGAGACCTTCCCCTCAGGGACCCCATGCTGGGTGACAGGCTGGGGTGACGTAGACAATGGAGGTAAGCATCAGGGAGAGCTGAAGGGCTTAGGGGAGCAGGGACCAGTCACTCCCATGACCCAGCTCTGGGGTTCCCTTTGGGGGGTGGGATACCCACGGGTGGGCTCAGGGGGTGGAAGTTTGGCGAGTCTAGGAGAGGGAGAGGTGGCAGAGGCAGGATGTACTGAGAGTAGGGACTTGGTGCCTGGACAAGTCACTTAGCACCTTTGTGCCTCAGTTTCCCCTTGCGTGAAAGGGCACAGTCACAGTATTTCACGAATACAATATGAAGAAAGAGAAATCATGCAATAAGGTATCTTATTATTAATAATAAGAGAAAGAGAATAACGCCCATTACTGTCAGGCTGGCCTGCATTTTTTCCCTGTGCCCACAGACAGAGGTGCCAGAAATCAGGGTCCTTCACAGGGGTGTTGGGTCAGGTTGGATGCAACTCGGTTTGACCTTTCCAGCGCAACCATCTTATCCACAATTCCGAGCAAAGCTTTAGGGACACTTGGCATGAGCAGGTGCCCTGTAGTATCTTCTCTGGGCCTTACTCAAGGAACCTGATTGTGTCATTGCTCAAGGACCAATAGAAACAGAATATCCTGCCCAACCACCCCAAACACAGGGAGAAAAACGAGTCCTAGGGCGAGGGCTGGCCAGGAGGCAGAGCTGGGAGGAACCCAGGACCTGGTCCCCATCCCTTCCTATCCCGAAATGGGGCTTAAATGAGGTCAAGGAGCCAGGTCCATCCTTAGGAGAGAAGGGGCTGGGTCTGCTGCGTTCGCCGCTGCACGTCTCTGAGTTTGCAGGCCCAGGGACAGAGGAGGCACCAGCAACTCTCCTGCCATCATGCCCCTGCCCTGCACCCATTGCATGACAGGGTTACCGGCTCCACCTTTCTTTCACTCCCACTCCATAGTACATCTTCCACCACCACACCCCCTGAAGGAGGGGGAGGTACCCATCGTGGAAAATAGCATTTGTGACCTAAAATACCACAGTGGATTGTACA
>NW_006491777.1:0-1081 GCF_000325575.1 Pteropus alecto | reverse complement strand
CCCCATTTTACAGATGTGGTAACCGAGACAGAGAGAGGGAAATGAGTTGGCCAGTTATACAGCAGGTTAACAGTATAAAGATTTCATACCCTGATCTGTCTCACTCCAGAAACTGTATTCTCAATTAATACTCTCTATAGCTCTCCACTTCTGATCTTCTGTCTTTGAACTTTCAGAAGATAAAAATGGCACTCCTTGCCACTCTCAGGAAATATGACAGTGTACTTTTTAACTTTCCTCAGGAATTTTGTAATGTGAGGTTGATAGAGGGAAGTCTGCCAGAGTCAGATTTCCTCAGACAATGTTATCATCTCATTTTGCATAAAATGAATCACATTTAAAGGTCCTGAATCCAGAACCAACAGAATATTAAGTCTTTAGATCTTCAGCATGCAGGAGGACATATTGAGTCCAGGAACTGCTTTTTAAGCCCATCTCCCATTGAGCTGATTGAAGAAGCATAAAGAAGTATGCTCAGTCCTCAAAGTACTCCACATGTGCCAAAAGTTCAGTCTTGAGAAATAATATTCAGACAGAATTTCCTGACAGGTACATGATCTATCATGCTATTCCTGAACTAAGCTAGGGCACTAGAGAATTGAATAATGTTGAGCTCTTTTCGAATTATGTTTCCTAAATTTAATTTTATGACCTCAGACTGATTAGCAAACACTATCAACAGGGCCACCAAGTGTGGCAGCAGGGTACAGGGGGCAGCATCACATAGACAATGATGTAAACAGTACTTTCTGGAGTTGTTCAACAGGTGGCCCTGTCTCATGAACAGCTCTATGAATATTGCCCTAGAATTTACTAGAAAGATGTTATGAACCTGCTACTTACTCCTTCACTCTGTACCTATGCTAAAAGAATTCAAAAAAGAAAATTCTCAGACTTCAATGCCTGGAACATTATGCTTTTTTCTAATATTTCTAATTCACAATGAAACATTTCTTCAATATTTGTATATAGTTTACCATAATTTCAAAGGAAGGTCTATAGACCTACCTTTAATAATTTCAAGACTTCATGGTACACTTTTTCTACAATATTATTCCTTTATTCTAATAACTTCATTTTT
>NW_006491776.1:0-1080 GCF_000325575.1 Pteropus alecto | reverse complement strand
GTTCTGAGAAGGAATCCATTGGGGCTTTACCAGGCTGCCAAAAGGGTCCACGGCACAAAAGAAGGTTAAGAATCTCTGCTTTTAATTGGTCTCTAATCAAAAGATGCCTATTTTTCAATCATTTGCTTTTTATTTGATATGTTATTATCCATTCCCGTTAGTCATTTTGACGCTCAAATTGTTTTCAGTTTGGCCACTAGGAGCTGCTTCTGACAGTATCGTTTTTGATCTCTCCACCCCTCGCACAAAGAAACACTCCAAGCTCATCTTGTACTTTCCCAGGAGCCCTGGTTCTTTCCTTAGAGAATGATTCTCAGAACTTTTGCTTCTTTCCCGTCAGCTGAACACTTTCCACGGGCAGCGTCTCATCTCATCGGGCCCCTGGGAGTCACAAAACTAGAGAACTTCACATCCTCTCCAGGGAAACTGTATAAGTGATGTCTTTTCTTCCAGGTAAACCTGGGACCAGACAAGATGGTGGTTGACCTGACAGATCCCAACCGACCACGCTTCACTCTGCAGGAACTGAGGGACGTGCTCCAGGAGCGCAACAAATTCAAGTCGCAGCTGCTGCTGGTGCAGGAAGAGCTGCAGTGCTACCGGAGGTGGGCGCTGCTCCCGGGGGGCGGGGGGCGCCACGCCGCCGAGCCCGGCCCTGCCTGGGGCTCCTCGATATGCTACGTGTTTGTTCTGGTGTTCGTTCAGCCGGCTTCTCAAAGACTCACTCTGTGCCGGCGTCCTGGCGGTGGGGGTATAGCAGTGAGCAGAGCAGGGAAAGTCGATGCTCATCGAGGGGAAAGACAGGCAAGTCCGGCGTCAGTGCTCTAAAGAATATGAAACAAGGCGACATGAGAATGAAGTGCCGAGGGAGGTGGGGGAAGGACCCGCTTTAGATCGGGTGGTCAGGGTCGACCCCTTTGAGGTGAATGACAAGAAGCAGCCAATGATGTAAAGGTTTGATAGGGCCAACTGAAGGGACCCAGCATGGCAGAGCCCAGAACACCAGGCAGAGGATGGTCAAGAAGAACCGGGAGGAAAGCCTGGTTGGCTACAGGAAGGCGCTCTGAGTTTATTCTAAGT
>NW_006491775.1:0-1080 GCF_000325575.1 Pteropus alecto | reverse complement strand
GCCGGCGCCTGCGTGCCTCTGTGCCCCAACCTGGCCGCACCCGGGTAGGGCAGCGACACAGCCCTGCAGCTCCCCCGCAGGCCTGTGCTGCCCAGGAGGGGGACACGTCACGTTCCACAGTCCTAGGCAGTGAGACCCAGCTACCCTCCCTCTTGCAGGAGGGAAAGCCACAAAGCCACAAAGCCACCGCGGTGCAGGCGGCGCGGGGGACGCTGCACTCACGGTGAACACCGTCACGTCACTCCTCCTGCGGACCTCTTCCACCAGGGCCAGCGGCTTCCCCCGGGGGACCGGGATGGTGCCAAGGACCACGGCCCCCGGCGTGGACAGCACCTGACGAACGGCCTGGATGAATGGCTGGCTGAACAGCTCCATTTTCCCGATCTCGTCGATGACACACACTCTCTGCCCCGGGCCACCGCCGGAACCTGCCTGAGGATGACAAAGACAAACCGGGACACCAAGGTCGCATGAAGCAAGGGGCCCAGGGGGTCCTGCTCCCCAGTCCCTCGCCGGCCAGCAGTCTCAGCAGGGAGTCACCTACGCCTCAGACAGCGGCCCCGTCACAGTCCACACAGGACAACGGCCTGGCGCCTGCGCCTCCCAGGAAACGCAGCTCCCTGAGCCACCTGTCGCCCTGGCGATGGGACTCGTCTGGGACGGGACTCGTCTGGGACGGGACTCGTCTGGGACGGTCCCAGCCTCCACGAGGCTTCTGTGTACGCCCACGGGTAGCGAGCAGGGCTGGCGCCGCAGGTCCGGGGGAGACAGCCGGCTGCCTTATCGACGCCGGCCTCCTCTCGGGCTTCGAGGCAACGGGGGGTCCCTGGGTGCTAGAGGAGGTCGTCGCCTCGGACAACGCCTGTGCGTGTCACAGTCGCAGGAGGCAGGGTGCGAAGAAGTGAGAATTTGGGAGGAGTCTCGGTTAAAACAAAAAGCAAGCTGGGCTTCACCCGGGGGGCAGGCCCGGCACTTCCCTGGAAGCCGCGACAGGTGTGGGACCGGACTCCGAAGGACGCCCAGCTCCTGCCTACAGCCCCCCCCACCCCCCGCAGTGCCGGGGCCGGGCTCTGTGACCAC
>NW_006491774.1:0-1080 GCF_000325575.1 Pteropus alecto | reverse complement strand
CCTTGCCGCCCCCCACTACCCCCCCACACACACACACACCGTGGGCCGCTGGGGTCCCTGCACTCCCCGCCCTGGCCCCATGCAGACCCCCAGGAGCAATGCGGAGCTCGGCCAGGCGCTCAGGACATGAATATTTCAGTGCTGGCGAAGCTGCCCTCTGCCGATGTCATAGCACCGGCTGCTGTGGCAACTCGACGAATCCCCCTAAGGGACGAGGAGGAAGCCCGCGGAAGCGGCCCCAGGTGCCTGCTGGAGCTGTGCTCCGTAGGGCCACCTTCTGTCCCGGAGAGGGGCACGCAGACGGGTGTAGGCTCAGCTAGCCTCCTGCCTGCTCCGTGCCCCTGGCGGAACGGGGAAGCGCTCCCGGGGCCAGCGAGCCCGCGGCACGGCCTAGGTGAGCCTGCGCCATCTGTTGGCTTTAAGCGCCCCCTCTCTGCTCCCAGAGTCGCTGAGCGCCAAGCGGGGCTAGGTTCCTTTAGTCCTTGGGGTTGCTTGGCCGCGCTTCCCTCAAACAGCTGCCTTTGCCCACCCCGCACGTGTGCTCCCATCTGCGCCCTCTCCTTCAGTCCAGCTTAAAATGCCCCCAAGTGTACACAAATGAGGGACCCCGTGTTGGAAGAGACCCTTGGGGTCCCATGAGCACTCTCGCCCATACAGGCGACCCTTTTTCAGCATTTTGAGTAATGGCCTCCAGCTTCTCTTCGCACACCTATAGGGATGGAGACTGACTTTTCCAGACAGCTGGGTTTGGGAGGAGTCCGTATTCAGGGAGTTGGAAAGGATTATTCCTTGACTTTGATTTTTACTACTATAAACTAAACATTCTGAGTTCTTTTAACTAGTTCTCATATGACAGGATTTCTGGACCTGTCACTGTTACGGTCGGCATATTGACAATTGAAGCCAGGCTCTGGGGTGAGACTTTCCCAGCCTCAACTCATTCTGCTCATTCTGCCCTCGACGCAGCTTTTTTAGGGAGGCGAATGACTTGCCCGTGTGATGGAGTCAGGTATTGAACCCAGAAACTGCCTGAATCCGAAGCTTCAGTTGTCTACCATTCATTCATTCATTCATTCATTC
>NW_006491773.1:0-1080 GCF_000325575.1 Pteropus alecto | reverse complement strand
TCCGACCTCTCCTCAGGTGCCGCCACGTGTGGCCCACGGTGGCCCTTCCGCAGAGGTGACTCGGGGCTGACTGCCTCCTGCCAGCCGGGCTGGCTAAGGAGTGGTCCACACAGCTCCCCAGCCAGGCGCACGCGTGGGGCGCTGAGTCCCGCCGACCACACCCCTCTCCCTGCCAGTCCTGGTGCTGGCCCAGGGCTCCCAGAGGCACCCACCCTGTGGTGGCAGCTGGCGTCTGTCTGCCGGCCGTGTTTCTAGACTGAGGGACTCCCATCCTAGCGAATCTGGGGGAGTGGCCTGGGACTGTGGCCTCCCCGCCCATGCTCCTCCAGCCCTCATAGACAGCACCCCCCCCCGCAGCGTCTCCACCAGGGGGTGACACGTGCTGGCTTCAAAGGCCGGCTCCCCACACGCTTCCTGAGCATCCCGCGTCCCTCCTCCCTGCCCTCCCCCAGCCTCTCCCGGGCAGCACGGCCCGGTCCCCACCCATGACCACTGCTCCAGTCAGACTCCTTGTGAGCGTCGCCATCTGGGTACATCCCGGTGGCCCAGCCTCATCTCCCTCTCTTCCCCCTGCTCTCTGGGACCCTCGCTCCCCTTCCTCTTCCGTGCTGGCCTCCCCTTCCCCAGCCCTTACCCCCGGGCTGACCTCACCATCCCAGGGCCTCTCTGCCATCTACCTGCCTGCGACCCCCAAGTTTTCCCCGGCCTCAGACGTGCCTGTGCCCAAACCTCCGGGTCCAGCCTCCCACTTGGTTTCAGGAAGCACCTGAAACCCAAGATGTCCAAGGAAGAGACTTGTGATTTCGACTCCCTCAGCGTGTTTGTCCTTTCTGTCAGGGGCTGCACGTCTGCTCACACAGTGACTGAGGGCAGACCTCCCGAGGCAGCCGTGGGCCCCCCTCTTACAGGCACCTGGCCCTGCCGCCTCCACCCCAACACCCAAGCCCAAGGCTCCCCGCCCCGCCCCTGCCCAGATGCTGCCGCCAGGAGGGAGGCGGGCGTCCACTTGTTCCCTGCAGCCCCCTCCACTGCCCTTTACCTATGCAGTTGACCCCAGTGCCTGGGCACCTGCTGACCTCT
>NW_006491772.1:0-1079 GCF_000325575.1 Pteropus alecto | reverse complement strand
TTTTTTTTTTCTTTTTTTCTTTTTTTCTTTTTTTGCCTGATTGCTCTGGCTGAAACTTCCAGTACATTGATAATCAACAAATAAGCCCTTTTCCACTCTCAGATATATGGCTCTGGGATTGCTCACTTAAAGTTGTCAATGTCTGAATGAACCACACATACTCTGAGTCTCTTGGGTATACCTCCCTCCTAGGATAACCAAAAATGAATAATAAATAACAAAATCATTCCACATTATTTCTAAATTAAATTATTTATTGAAACACATGATACAGTGTCAGGGGCCAATTATCAGGCATTAAGCTTTCCAGTGTCAGAGAGAAGGGCTTTGGTGAAAAAGTCTAGTCCTACATAGTCCAATAGAACTTTTTCCAACCACAGAAATATTTTATAATTGGCACTATCTAATATGATAGCCACTAGCTATGTGCAGCTATTGAAAACTATAAATGTGGCTTTTAATTAAAAACTTTTTTAATTTGAGTGGCCACATGTGGCCAGTGGCTAACTGTACTGGATGGCACAGCACCAGAGGTCTCAATTCTGAGAAATCCTTGTATGTTTTCTTTCTATACAATAAGAAGACTGAAAAAGAGGATTTTAAGACACCTTTCATGTCTGACATTCTCTAATTGTAATTTTTTAAATCTTAAATACTTAAATAATCTTAAATACACTCACCTTTATTCTAAACATGTGAGAGACAAAGTGATTTTTACTAATGGCCCAGGATAGAAGTCAGTTCTCGTAACACAGGTATTTTCTTTATTTTTAATATTCTGACAGATAATTTTCTGAAAGGAATCCCCAAAGAAACAGGCATCAAAAAGCAAAACCAGGAAGCATAGTCTAATGGGCACCATAGTACAAGAGTTGAAAAGAAAACTGCCTGAATTCTCCCACAACTAGCTCATTTGTGTCTCTGGAATGCCAGTACCTTTACAGGTTCACTAAACAGGCTGGTTAACAAGTAGAGCCCTGTACTAAGTATTATCGTTAGCAGAAGTCAAAAATATAGCCCCTGCCCTCAAGGAGAGCATAATCAAAGTGGTATCTACATGATTTCCAGAGCACAACAGC
>NW_006491771.1:0-1079 GCF_000325575.1 Pteropus alecto | reverse complement strand
TTTTTTTTTTTTTTTTTACAATAATGAATAAGAAGTGAAACAACAGAGATGAATATCTGCATTTCCCTCATTCATCAATGGCATGAGTTACTTCTCTTCTGACTAGGATAATAGTTTCGAATACTGGAAGCACATTTCCTCAAATGTGCTATTTGCAATGTAATAGCGACAACCAAGACACATTTTTATGCTTACTCTGTATTATTAACATTTTTGTCCATCACTTTTGTAAGTTTAGACAATCAACAAAACAAAATATCAAGCCCTGATTTGTAGCGTTCGCCAGTTTATGTAGTGTAAATACTCCCACCGTGGCCAGTTTGCAGCTACCAGCATGAAGTCACTGCACGTGGAGTTTGAAGAGCCACATAGCATTATGCCATAGTTCCCCTACCAAGATGCAAATCACCTCAAGAGCACAGGTATCAGCGAAATAGAGCAGAATAATTAGAGGGTCTTGAGTATTTATTACCTGTGTTTTAAATATAAATTATTTAAGTGTACATTAATAGCTGTCTCACAAAACTTCTGAAAATTTAACAGTAGTAGAGCTGATCTGAGTTGGTTGCAGCTCACTGGAAAGTGACATATGTGGCTATCAGAAGGAAGAGTATTCCAGGCAGGGGGCGCAGTCAGTGTTTGTGAAGGTTCTTGGGCAGGAGCAGGCTTGATGTGTTGAAGGAAAGCCAGGAGGTCAGGATCGTGGGTGCAGAATGGACATGAGGAGGGAGGCGGGCAGCAGAGATAGTGGGATCAGGCCAGAATGAGTCTTTGCACCTGTTGGACAGGTCATTTTAAGGGGAGAGGGAGCGACCCACAGAACTCTGTCACCCTCCCCGGGTGAGGCCACCCTCCATTCACATGTCATCTTCGGCAGAGATGCAGAGCCTCAATCAGCTATGTGACTTTGAAGGAGGCACTCACTCTCCTGGCCTCCACTTTTCTTTTCTAAGATGAAGAAGTTAGACTAATGTGATGGTCAAGCTTCTTTTCGAATCTCACAATCTCTGAATCTAGATAAGGCTTCAAATCCTTTTCTTATAGCAAATGTGGTACATCCTGCTGCCTCTCGTCTGTCT
>NW_006491770.1:0-1078 GCF_000325575.1 Pteropus alecto | reverse complement strand
TCTAACCACCCTCAAGAGAGCACATAATCTTGTTAGCTATCCTATAATTTGATCCCCACCTTGCTTTCCCCCACCGCCATGTAATCTTCCTGATTCGCCGCCCCCGCCCCCACCAGTTTCAAATGTATAAAAGAAGCTGCAAAGCCACCATTCTCAGGAGGATTCGAAATCTTAATTCCCAAGCATATGTCCTTAGTTCAGCTCAGATAAACTCTTATCAAAATTCTCTATAGGTTTGGACAGTTTATCTGTTGACATGACTCTCTTCAAAATATTATTTCTGGTATACACCAGGAAGTTTTCACACAAAATTATTCTGATTGGTTGCCAGTTAAACCACATTAAATGAAAGTGAGCCATGGAAGAAAGCACCTATTTCCCAAAAGAGGCAATTATCTTAGTTTGAATCCTGTAAGAAGCAAACGCCAAGACAGAGTATGATGTGAAAGAGATTCATTTAGGGAAAACCTGTCAGGAGAAAAGGAGATCAAGACAAAGGAGTATGGGGAGCATGATGCAGTGTTTAGAAATTGGTCCACCTGTAGAGAGAGCATAACTGACGGTTCAAGTTCTCAGGAATTGTTTTACCTCTATAGCCGCTATTAAATTTTTTAAATTTTATTTTGACCCTTCCAGCTTCAGATCCTATAAACGCAGTGTACAATAAATGTACTAGTGTTTCTTTTTGATATCTGCTTCATCAGTGAGTCTTGAAATCAATGATATATGGGATATAAACCAAGTATCAACTTGTAAATTTGCAGTGAATAGTGTAGCCATCCAGCAAAATTAAAGGTGTGTATTAGCTGGACTGGTAGGTACATCAACTTGTGGACAAGTTAGTTTGAAAACCCAAGTGCAGACTCTTTTACTTTCTGGACTGAATCCTTACCAAGAAAGCATAATGGTGAAGTCTGTTTAGCCAAGGCACTCTCTTCCCAGTGCTGTGCTCAGAAATGCAACGCGAGTGATTGCTTTCGACTCTCTTTTTTTTTTTTCTGGGTTTCTATGACTCGCCAGATGTTCAGCTTGTTCATCTCCTATCTCCAAACAAGGTATAATAAAATCAAATGTTTTC